>NW_006160110.1:1863002-1876115 GCF_000334495.1 Tupaia belangeri chinensis | reverse complement strand
TCTTTTTTTTTTTTTTTTTTTTTTTTTTTAAAGATTTTGCATCTTTTGTTCATCCTACAGTTCAGATTTGTTAAATAGTCAGTGCTTGTCAATACTTTTTGTAAACAGTATTATTTATTTTTCGTAGTTATGTTATCATACCTTTGTTTTGGAGGAGTGATATTTACTAAATACATTTATTTCTTTGTTGCTAATATTTCATTAACACCACATTGATTTCCATCCATTTGTTTGTTTGCTTTCTGTATGTTCTTAGATCTCATATGTATCTTATGTATCCATCCATAGTGGATTGAAAACCTTTGAGTGCTCAGATCTCAAGGTTTCCCTCTCCCATGGTATTCAGTGTACTATAGAAACTCAGATGTCGTATCTGTTGATACTCTGTTCAGGCATGATTGGGAGGGATACCCTATAGATAGCCTGTAGTTTCATGCAGAATAGGAACATTGTTCATTTGGCTTCATAAAATCAAGAATTTAAATATTTTATTTATATATATAGATATAGATATAGATATATATATAGATAGATAGATAGATATAGATATACACACAAACACACATATAAGATTTGTAATTTTTTCCTCTTATTATAAGATTAAGTACCAAAGAGAATTTGGAAAAACAGAAAAATATAAATAAGAAAATTAAAATTACCCAGAATTTTACTACCCAGAGATAACATACCACAAATATTTTATCTTTTTCCTTCCAGTCATATAAATAGGTATATATAAATGGGGGGATTATACTATGTATATGTTTTTGTATCATGATTTTTTCCAGTTATGTTACTATTTTTCCATATCTTAAAAGAATATAATTTTTAATGACTTCCTGGGCTAGCATAGTGGTTAAGGGTACTAGATTTGGATCCTTAATAGGCTGTTTGATCACTGGCAAGTTACTTAATATCATTAAGTCTCAAGAATAATAGTAGTATTAATAGTATCTATCTCAAGTAGTATTGTAAGAAGTAAATGTAATAATTCATGGGAGAAGTTTAGCACAGGGTCTTAATTCTAGTAAGTTTTCAGTTATGTTACCTACTATTCCATTAACCAAACATAGTGGTTGTTTTTAGAATAGGTATAGCAATTTATATTGTTATACATTGCAGTATAAATTATACTGTATTTCATGTTACATGAATAATTTATAATATTCATTAAATATTGTATAGAAAACTAAAATACTCAATAGCACTTGGCACACAGCACTAAGATATTAGCTATTAAATTTTCAAAAAGTAATTCAAGATCATTTGCTTATTATAATAATTATTAATAAGCAAGTAGGTAATGTAAGCTTTTACATCCCTATGCATTGCATAAATTTAATCTAAAGAATTCCTAAGGTTTGATAGTTATATTTAAATAAGGCTTATTAAAAGTTTAGTATTAGAAAACTTTTAATAAATAAAAATGGGATTTTTATTGTCTTTTCTTTAGGGCCAGTTCACAATGAGCTTGCATTCCAGCCTCCCATTTCCAATCATCCTGGTAAGTGTATTTCAGACTTGATTACTTATATTTAAATGTTCTTTATGGTAATTGACACATATATACAGGTACAATTTAATTACAAGGTAACTTAGCTATTCAGATAAGTATAAATACTCATCATGACATAAGTTAGTCAACAGTTTAAAAGTAGCCAGTATAGTCACACATAGACTATCTATATTTGATTTGTCTTAACTGTTTGAAAGAAAAGACAAGAACTGTGTTTTCAGCTAAAATCTGAAGTATGGAAGTACTGGCTTCAGTACTGAATATGTAAATGTTTACATATTCAGCATAATAAAACTAGGTTTCAAAATAGAGCAGCTGTAAAACTATAGCTTAAAAAGCCAGGATAGACTTTTAAGACAATGAAAAGAGAAATAGTTCACATTATCTATCTTTTTTTAAAAAAAATACAGTGATGCCATTTTCTTTTATTTAATTTTATTTATTTATTGTTGTTCTTCAGTTTGACCACAGAGAGAGAAAGAGAATGAGAAAGCAAGCCACTAGGTCCAGGACTTGAACCTTGGTCAGCCATACAGGAGTCCAGCGCCTTTACCATCATGCCACCTGCTGGTCCTCACTGTATCTGTCTCATAAGATCAGTTTGAGACTCTCTGGTTAGCTGGAATTTAGAAATAATTTGATTAAACTGTGCTCAAAGAAGCAAATAACTGAATAGCTTTATTTAATTCAAAGTTTGTATATAACTTTTTAAACTGTAGGAGTAATAAAACAGGAAAGCTGGGAAATAAAAAAATACCAAAAGTTCTTTAAAGACAAACATAGGAATTTGAATTTTTTCTCCCTTCATATCTGTTTTTCTTAGCTTAAAAAGATGAAAATTTGTTATTTCAACTCATCTTAATTTTTTCATTATCATATAGTTCCTCCCAATAAAAAAATTATTACAAAGAATTTCAAACATGCTAGAATAGTGTAGACATTATTCCATTGCACTTATCACTTGAAACTATTGTCACCTAATAGGCAGTCTTGTTTCATTCATACCCTTACCCTCTCTCTCCCTTCTGTATTATTTTGAGGCAGATTCCATATAATTGTTAGCTATGTAAATATTTTGGTATAAATTCCCAATAAAGATTTTTAAAATAATTTTGACAGAAGCCATGTGTACTCTTGCCAGAAGGGGAGAGAGAAAGAGAAAGCCCTCCCCGTGAGGAATGGCCACATCACAATTTCTTTGCCATTTCTCCATCCTGTTGGGATTTTGGGCACATGTATACTTGTACCTCGCGTATTTTTCTGGCTGCCAGGTCCAGGACTTGAATTTTGGCGTCAGTCACATGGGATCCAGCTGTTTTAACTGCTGGGCCAACCCGTAGCCTTGTAATTATGTGAGCTGGACCCCATATGGCCAACTACAGTTCAAGTCTTGGATCCAGTGACTTGAAAAACATACCAGGTGGTTGAAAAACATACCAGGTGGGCACATGTGTATGCATGCCCAAAATCCCAAAAAGAGAGAAACGAAAAAGGGATTGCAATGTGACCATTCCACATTGGCTTACTTTCCTATTTTCCCTCTCTATCTTTGCCTCTCTCTGGTGAGCATATATCCCTCTGGCAAATTAAAAAATAAGTAACCACAGTGCTCACAATGATTAATTTAAAGGGTAATTTGTAGCTCCCAAATAGATATACACAATTTTATTTGTGTGAATAATAGTCTGTTATTGATCATTTATACTGGTTCTAATTTTTCTTTGAGCTGTTTAAAATAATTAAGGGAGAAGATCTTTGTGCTTATAATTTTTCTCATATTTTAGTTTGATTTATAAGATTTCTGGATCAAAATGCCAAATTGTTTTACAGTGACGATATTAGAGTGTAAGAATCAGTTTTACCATGTTCACTGGATGGATGATAGATGTGATAATTTAGTAAACTTTTGACTGATTTAGGGGGAAAATCATATTTGTTGCAGTTAGGAAAAAGTGATGCTAAAGAGCTAGAAACTTCTAAAACTATACATGTTCACTTTAAATAAATTTTCCATGTGTTTTACATTGTGTATTTGATGTGATCTTAAACATTATTCTGTGGGTCAAGAGATCTTGCCTTGTTATAAACTTACTTTTTAAAGAAATGTAATATACATAATAGTACATAATACAAGTATACAGTCTAATAAATAGTAAAGCTGACACCATCTGTGTGAACAGTACCCAGGATTGAAAACTTGAAAATTGAAGCACCCCAGAAACCCTCCAACCTCAGTCAAAATATTTGCCTGCCTTCTCTCCAGACATAACCATTATCTTGCCTTTTTATGGATATCTTATTTTTGCTTTTTTAAAGTGACAGTTGCATCCCTAAACTATCTAGTTTACTTTGTTTTTACTTGTTTTGGCAATTATATAAAAGGAATCATTATATCAGAATCTTAGTTTGTGTGTGTGGAAACAAAACCTCCTTTTTCTTTTTTGTAAAAAGAATTATTATTATTATTATTATTATTGCTTTTATTTTTAAATTTGACCAGAGAGAGACAGAAGGGGAGTGGGGTGGGAGGTAGTGAGAAAGCAAGCCATCACGTCCAGGACCCGAATTGTAGTTGTCTATGTGGGAGTCTAGTACCCTAGTAACCCTGCCACCTGCCAGCCCACAGAACCTTCTTAAAAGGGGAGACGCTAGAGTTTGAACAATGAGAATTTTTGCAGCCCCCTGTATAGCTTCATGGAAGGTAGTCTGCAGGAGTGAGGGTAATCAGGGCTCTTAAAAAAGACCTACTCTGGATGGAGTAGTGAGGTGGGGTAAGAGCGTTAGCATGCAACTGTCATTTGGTCTTAGATTCAGTAATCACCTTTGACTTCTTGGTCAATTTCCTTCTTTTTTTTCTCATTTGAGCACTGATGTTTAGGTCTAACAGTGCTGGTGGTTGGGAATAGCATTAACTCCTTGAGTATATGCATTTGAAGCAACCTGCATTAAAGCTTCTGTCTTTGAGTAGAAAAAGGAAGTGACTTAATGGCAAGGAAGAGCCTGAAAATCTCTGTCCAGGTAGCTATAGAAGGGGATTAGCTCTGCATATACACCTTTTTTTTTTTTTTTTGAGAGATTTTTGCTGTAGGGCATGTGTGAAAGACAGAGACAGAGAGACAGAAAGCGAGAAATCACCCCCCAGGGGAGATGGTCACGCCACAATCCCTTCTCCTCCATTCTCTCGGGATCTTGGGCACGCACGCACACATACCTGGCGTGAGTTTAAGCCACCGGGCATGGGACTCCAACTGCGATCGACTACAGGGGAGTTCAGCGACATAGCCGACATAGCCATTACGCTAACTGCTGGTCCCCATATACACCTTTATTGAAGTCAGCTGGTTAGAACTCACGATCTTTGTGGATATAATAGACCTCTGAGAAGTATTACTTTATAACTGTTCATCTTCATTTCTCCTCATGTACTGTTATGAGCATATTCTAACTGATCTGACTATTAGAGTTCTAGTCCTCCAAACAGGAGGTGAGTACGCTCCTCCCCACCAATTAATCACTACTGGCTATTCAGTATTTCTTTTAAAATTTGAATCTAATTATGTTATTTATCTGCTTAAGAATTTACTTCAGGGGCTGGCAGGTGGTGTAGCGGTTAAGCCCTGGACTCCTACATGCTCAATTGTGGTGCAAGTCCCAGATTCAGAGGCTTGTGCATGTGTGTTGCATGCCCCAAATCCCAAGAAGAGAATGGAAGAGAAAGGATTGTGGTGTGGCCATCCCTGGCGGGAGGGGGGCGGTGGCGCATAATTTCTCACTTTCTCTCTGTCTCTGTGTCTACAGTGAGGGCACACTTCCTATAGTAAAAATCTCTCAGAAAAGAAAAAAAAAAAAGAATTTACTTTAATTCCCCTACTCATTGCATAGTCATAGAATAAAGACTGAATTCCTTCACCAGGAAGAGAAGTCTCTAGTGCTAGTCCTTGTGTAATTCTCTATGCCTCATCTCTCATGCTTTAACCCTCCTGAGCTAATAAACTTACTAAGTGTATCTTCCCCCTATTTTCTTTCCTTTTTTTTAATTTTAATAAATGTCATTCATGAGAGACAAAGACAGGCATCCTCACTGGGGTCTTATGTTGCGATATTCCTTTAGCCAGGATCATGGGTGCACATGGATATGCCTGGTCTGGTGTGTATAGGTTGACTTGGGAATCAAATTCCAGTCTTCCATATAGCATTGCAGAGTGTTGTGTTGCTCTGATATACAGAAGGCAAGGTACATCAGGCAGAGAACAGCATCTATATATAGAAAAGCATAGAGGGCCCCTTTGCCTGATGTATCTTGCATTCTATATTAGTTGTCTGTTGCTCTGCCACAAATTACCACAAAACTTAGCAAGGTAAAATAACAATAGCAGTTTGTTATATTGCTCAGTTTCTGTGTGTAGTGATCTAGAAGTGGCTT
Organism: Tupaia belangeri chinensis; assembly: GCF_000334495.1. NCBI lineage: Eukaryota > Metazoa > Chordata > Mammalia > Scandentia > Tupaiidae > Tupaia > Tupaia belangeri. The sequence continues at coordinate 1,870,176 of NW_006160110.1, read as the reverse complement.
AGCTGATTGGTTCTGGCTCAGGTTTCATGAGGTAAAGCTGTCAACCAGCGTTGGCATTGTCTGAAGGCTTTTGAGGGACTAGAGAATTCACTGGGGGTTACTGAGATACCTGGTGTGTTGGTGGTAATGTTAGATGCTCCATTTTTCTTCCATGTGGCTTTCTCTATAAAGCTGCTTGAGTGTCTTCACAGCATGAGAGCTAACAAGTTACTGATTGGGAGTAAGACAATCACACAGGGTACGTGTGTGTGTGTGTGTACAAAATCCCAGGAGGAGAATGGAAGAAAAGGGATTGTGGCATGGCCATCCCCCCTGGCAGGTGATGTCTGACTTTCCCTCTCATTGTCTCCTTCTCTGGCAAGTACATGTACCCTGTGGCAAAATAAACAAACATTAAAAAAAAAAAAAAAAAAAATTAAGAGCCCTGGTGTTTTAAGACATAGCCTCAGAAGTCATATCATTCTATGAGATCCCAAATTTTGTGAGAGGGGGCTACCCAAGGATGTGAATAATAGGAAGCAAGGATATTTGGGGGCATCTCGAACGCTGGGGACTGCACACTCTGACTCTTCTAAATATGGTAAGCATTTAAGATCCAGCCTAAGCATACCACTATTGGGAAGCCTTTCCTAATCTCTTGTTCCCTGCTACCTCATACTTTCTAATCCATACTAAATTATAGTTACAAGTTTGTATGTCTAATGTCTTTGTTTAATGAATGAATAGAAAAAAACCCAAAAAGCCAAATATAGGCATATAGTTAATGCAGCCCTTTGTGGTCTGATTAAGAAATGCTAAAATAGGGAACCAACAGTTAGTGTAATGGCTATGTCGCTGGACTCCCACATAGTTGACCGTGGTTCGCATCCCGGACCCGGTGGCTTAAAACTCACACCGGGCATGTGTGCATGCGTGCCCACGATCCCGAGAGGAGAATGGAGGAGAAGGGATTGTGGTGTGACCATCCCCCCTGGGGGCTGATTTCTCGCTTTCTGTCTCTATGTCTCTCTGTCTGGCGAGCGCATGCGCCCTATAGTGAAAACCTCTCCAAAAAAAAAAAAAAGAAATGTTAAAATAGGGACCAGCAGTTGACGTAATGGCTATGTAACTAGACTCCCATGTAGTCGACTGCAGCTCGAGTCCTGGACCCGGTGGCTTAAATTCATGTTGGATGCATGTGCGTGCGTGCCCAAGATCCGGAGAGGAAAATGGAGGAGAAGGGATTGCAGTGTGGCCATCCCCCCTGGGGAGTGACTTTTCACTTTCTGTCTCTCAGTCTCTCTGTCTTTCTGGCGAGTGCATGCGACCTATGGCAAATACCTCTCCAAAAAAAAAGAAATGCTAAAATAGTCTCTCACAGACTTGAGTTCTATTTAAATAAGAACTATGTATATGGCTCTTTCCGCCATCTTGGAGCCTGTGGAGGCCTGCTGGAAACAGGACTTCTAAAAGGCAACTATGTCTGGAGGGCTGTGGTCCAAGGCCATTTTTGCTGGCTATAAGCGGGGTCTCAGGAACCAAAGGAAGCACACAGCTCTTTTTAAAATTGAAGGTGTTTATGCACAAGATGAAACGGAATTCTATTTAGGCAAGAGATGTACTTATGTGTACAAAGCAAAAAACAACACAGTGACTCCTGGTGGCAAACCAAACAAAACCAGAGTAATCTGGGGAAATGTTACCCATGCCCATGGAAACAGTGGCATGGTTCGAGCCAAATTCCAAAGCAACCTTCCTGCTAAGGCCATTGGACACAGAATCCGTGTGATGCTGTACCCCTCAAGGATTTAAACTAATGAAACGTAAATGAATAAAAATGGATTTCTGTTGTTAAAAAAAAAAAACTGCATATGTCCCTGATGGTTTTATGTGAATAAAATTTGTGAAATTATTTTCATAAATTATTTCTGAAGATTGTTACTTAACTGTTTTAGGAACTACAAAAGGTAATATAAGTTGTAGAAAGTGAAAATAATTATCTCTGTATTAAAGGTGTCACATGGGTAAAATATATATGTGACGATTCCATGCTTTAACTTTTTTAATGCCAAAGGAGGCATAAAGTGAGAGGGAAGCAACTCGCCACAGGCATCAACTCGCCACAGGCTTGATCATGCCACAATCCTTTTTCCTCCAATTCTTTAATCTATCAGGTTCCTTTTTTTTTTTTTTAAATAAGTTTACTATAGGGTGTATGTGCCAACATACAGAGACAGAGAGAGAGGGGGAAAGTGAGAAATCACCCCCCCCCCCCCCCCCGAGAGGATGACCATGCTGCAATCCTTTCTCTTCCATTCTCCTCTCAGGACTTTGGGACACATGCTCTTGGTGTGTTTCTCAAGCAGCCAGAGCTGAAACTGGACCATGGAGTCAGCCATGTGGGATCCAGCCACCTTAACAAGCAGGCCATCTGGCCAGCCCATAGTCTGTCAGGATCTTTAGCAGATCCTTTTAAGTCCCCTTACTTTTTTTTGCTGCCAAAACATTGGGTATTTCTTATCTTTTTTAAGACAATCTCTTTATATCTAATTTTAATTTTAATTGTAGCATATCTATCAATTTGTTTGAAGCTTCTTTTCCATAGCATGTGATGTCTCTTCAATAAAGAATTTTACCATAGAAAATAACTTTATAAATAGTTCAAAACTTGCTTTTTAAGAAGATACTTAGTATATCACTAGTTTCTATGTTCTAATTATAATCAAATGTATTAAACAGTTTTTGTGTGTGTGGGGGGGGGCAGCAGATGGCACAGTGGTTACCTCGCTGGATTTCCACACAGCTGACCCATGTCCCTGCCAGGAAGCCTTGAAAATCATGTTGGGCATGTGTGCATGTGTCCCCAAGATCCCAGAAGGAGTGGAGAAGGGATTATGATAGGGCCATTCCTCTCTAGGGGATGATTTCTCACTTTCTCTCTCACTGTCTCTATCTCTGTCCCTATCTCTTTCTGGCAAGTGCACACCCCCATTGCAAAACCCTCCTAAATTTTTTTTTTTGTATTTGTGATGAGTTGATGAAATATATATGGCAAAACATTTGAATTTTGAAGTGTTTGAGTCACCCAATCTTCATGTGGGTCTGTTTTGTTAGTTCATCATTAGAAAGTACTTGGTTGCTTAACAGCATTTTGAAAAGTAGTAACATACATTTATAATTTAACAAATTTTTAAACATCAGTTATACACTATTTTAGGATTTTTTAGGGGAGTGTGTGATCATTCTGTGTACCTTTTCAGATTATTGAAAGCTTCATTGCTTCAAGTTCTGGTTCAAAGTTCATAAATAACATGTTGAGATGCAGGTAAATCTGTAGACAAAATACACTGTTCCTTTCATTCTGTAATAATAACTCTGGCCTTTTTTCTTCTTAAATATGTCAAGCTCTTTTCCACTCTAAGGACTCTACTTTTACTTTCCTCTCTGAAATGTTCTGTCATGGTCTTCACATAGATAGAAGGTTTTAGGCTTCACCCTTTCCAACAGAATGATTCCCATCGTCCAGTCCGAAATATCCCCAGTCATCTTCTGTTCCATACTCAGTTTTATTTCCCGCACAGTGTTTATTATTATCTGATGTTCTCATTCATTTGCTTTTTTGTCTGTCCCTGTACCTCTGTGAGAATAGGGACTATAGGTAGATACGCAGTACCGAGAATGATATCTGCATTATTGTAGATGCTTGTTAAGTGAGTTTAAAAAGGAAAACTACGTAACATTTATGCATGTGGACTTGATAAAATAATCATATTCAAAGAAGAACTAGATGTACTGATTGTATTTACAAACCAAAGCACGTTGTACCTCCTTTTTCCCAAGTCATTTAAAATTATTTAAAATAATTTGTATTATACAAATGAACACATTACATACATCTTCACAGTTGTAATAATGAACGTGATCTGAGTTCATTATAAATATCTCTTGCTATGGTGCATATATAAACAAATAGGACAAATGACCATTCACTCAAGAGACAATTGAGAGTCCCTGTGTCCAACAGCTGCTTAGTTACAGTGTAATTAACCTTGTCAGAGCTGGGATGGTTGTCTTGCTTATTATGCACTTTCTTCTCAATTAGGGAGCCGTGGATTGATATGATTCAAGAACACTTCTCTGGAATATGTTTTATGGTCATCGTATTTTTTTAAAAAATTAAAGTTCAGCCTACCTAGGAAATATGTGCAGTCAAATGAAACCATCGTGAGGCCAGCAGGTAGCATGGTGGTTAAGGCACTGGACTCTCACATGAGCAATTGCGGTTCGAGTCCTGGACCTGGTGGCTTGGAAATCATGCCAGGCACTTGTGTGTGTGTGCCCAGAATCCCAGAAAGATGGAGGAGAAGGGACTATAGTGTGGCCATTCTCCTGGGGGGTGATTTCTCACTTTTCCTCTCATTGTCTCTCTCTCTCTCTCTGGCAAGCACATGTGCCCTATGGCAAAAACCTAAAAAAACATTTAAAAAAATTAACAAAGAAACATCATGGTGAAATAAGTTATTTTAGATTCTGATTACTTATGTTTTTTTAAATTCTCAGTTGATTTGATATTTTGCAGTAAGAACCTAGTATTAGATTTTAAAAATGACTTTTCAAAAAACACTTAAAAAATGGGTTTCAAGGGACCAGCAGTTGGCGTAATGGCTATGTTGCTAGACTCCCATATAGTTGACCATGGTTCGAGTCCCGGACCTGGTGGCTTAAATTAACACTGGGCGCGTGTGCGTGTGTGCCCAAGATCCTGAGAGAAGAATGGCGGAGAAGGGATTGTGGCAATGCCATCCCCTCTGGGGGGTGATTTCTCGCTTTCCATCTCTCTCTGGCGAGCACACTTGCCCTATAGCAAACATCTCTCCAAAAAAAAAAAAAAGTTTCAAGAACTGTGCTAGATACTGAGCTGGTAAATAGAAGACATGGAAATTCCTACTTTGTAATGTTTTGTATGATCTTAATCCAGTTCTTTAGGATGGTTTTCATGTCCTTCTCTCTTCCCTTTACTCTTTTAGAAAAAAAAAAAGATCTCGTGGAATGAAAGTGAAACCTTTATATCTTTCTCACATGATTGAATGCTCCCTCTGTTTATTTCCCATAGCTCCTGAGTATTGGTGTTCCATTGCTTACTTTGAAATGGATGTTCAGGTAGGAGAGACATTTAAGGTTCCTTCAAGCTGCCCTATTGTTACTGTTGATGGATACGTGGACCCTTCTGGAGGAGATCGTTTTTGCTTGGGTCAACTCTCCAATGTCCACAGGACAGAAGCCATTGAGAGAGCAAGGTATTGAATGTATGCTTAGATAGTTATTTTGAAAACTGAACACAGTATATTGTCTTTTATTTGAGGCTCTGTCTTCCCATGTATATTATATGAATTTTTAAATATAAAAGAATGAAGGTCATCTTGAAAATTCAGAATTTGTTTTTTTAATGTTTCTGTGTATTTTCTTTTATTTTTAATTACTTTATTTCAATTTCTTTTAAAAAATTAATTTAATTTTATATTTCTCCACATTTACTTTAAATATTAAAAAATTTTGCTCATACTCCACAGTTCTTGACAGTTAAAAAACATCTTTCAAAATTTCAAACTGTAGGTGCTTATTTAGTATAAAATAATAAAGGATGGCCTTTTTTTTTTTTTTAAGAGGTTTTTGCTATAGGGCGTGTGCGCTCGCCAGACAGATGGAGAGACAGAAGCGAGAAATCACCCCCCGGGGGGGTTGGCCATGCCACAATCCCTTCTCCTCCATTCTCCTCTTGGGATCCTGGGCACGCATGCACACGTGCCCGGTGTGAGTTTAAGCCACCGGGTCCGGGACTTGAACCGTGGTCAACTACGTGGGAGTCCAGCAACATAGCCATTACACTAACTGCTGGTCCCAAGGATGGCCTTCTTTAAGTTAATGAGGTTTCTGTCTTTGGAATAATAACTAGACCTTTTGGAATTTAGTTTGAAAACTAATTTTAATTTTCTCAGATCATGTATTATTTCTACATACCTATGTAAAATGAGAACAGACGTTTATTTATATTGTTGAAAAATTTGTAGTAAAATGCAGATGATTAAGTAAATCATGATAAACTTTTATTTTTTGTGTCAATTAAAAGTTTATATAATTAAATGGAAATACTGAAGATGAGTATTACAGGCAAACACACAATTTTAGTTATTGGATGATCTCAATTCTTTTTTTTTAAAGAATTATTTTATTTAACTTTATTTATTTTTTTACCTACCTTAATTTGACCAGAGAGGGACAGAGAGAGAGGGAAAGTGAGAAAGCAAGCTGCCAGGTCCGGGACTCAAACTGTGGTCAGCCATGTATGAGTCCAGCACCCCTAACCATGCCACCTGCCAGCCCCAGTCTCAACTCTTTAAGGACATGTGTGTAGATAAACATATAAGGTTGACTCTGTATCACTTGCTTTGGGACTGTACCAAATTATTTATACTCAGACAGTAAGTAATTCTGGCTAATAGAGTTTTCTGTGATGAAGAAAATTATTTATATCTGTGCTTTCCAGTACACTGGTCACATCTAGCTGTTGAACACTTAAAATACAGCTTATTGGGCTGGTAGGTAGTATGAAGGTTAAAGTGGCTGCGTCCCACACAACTGACTGAGTGGCTTAAGTCCTGGACCTGGCGGCTTGATAATCATGCCTGCTGGAAAATCATGCTAGGCATGTGTACATGTGTGCCCAAAATCCTGAGAGGAGAATAGAGAAGGGATTGTAACCTGTCCATCCCCTTTGGGGGGTGATTTATCCCTTTCTTTCTGGGAAATACATGAACCCTATAGCAAAGATAAACAAAACAACAACAAAAATTACTGTTGATGAGCTGAGTTTTTAAATTTAATTTTAATTAATTTCAATAACCATGTGTTGCTGGTGGCTATCAATTTGGATAGGCTATAAGCCTTAGTTTCCTTATCTAAAAAAATGGGAATAATAGTACCTACCTCATTAAGTTGTAAGGGTTAAATCATGTTAAATGCTCCTGACACGTGATAAGCATGACATATATATATGTATATGTATGTATATGTATATATACATATATATGTATATATGTATATATATATATGTATGTATATATGTATATATACATATATATGTATATGTATGTATATGTGTACATATATATGTATATATATACATATATATATATAT
>NW_006160110.1:1848590-1862413 GCF_000334495.1 Tupaia belangeri chinensis | reverse complement strand
TGGGAGTCCAGCGACATAGCCATTACACTAACTGCTGGTTCCCTATGCCTAGAAATTTTTTTGAAGTCTTATGAATTTTCCTTGTATTCTTTGAAACTTCTCACAACTATTAATATTTTTCATATATGGGACATAGAACTTGAAGCAAATTTATATGATGTAAAAATTCTGATATAAGTCCAAAAATTTAGATATATCAAATATATATACATATATATATATATATATTTGCTCATCATTATATGTATATGCATAGGAAAAGAAAAAGGGAGAAAATATATGAAAATATTAACAATGGCTCTCTTTGGGTTCTGGCATTGTAAAATGTCCTTTCTTTTTAAAGGTTTTCAGTATTAAACATGTTATATAAGGTGAAATAAAATTTATCTGAAATACTAATCAAGGTGAAATATAACTCCTTTTTTCTTCTTAAGGTTGCACATAGGCAAAGGTGTGCAGTTGGAATGTAAAGGTGAAGGTGATGTTTGGGTCAGGTGCCTTAGCGACCACGCAGTCTTTGTACAAAGTTATTACTTGGACAGAGAAGCTGGGCGTGCACCTGGAGATGCTGTTCATAAGATTTACCCAAGTGCATATATAAAGGTTAGTTGCAATTTTATTTGTATATTTTAGACTTGGAAAGTTTTTTTTGTTGTTGTTGTTGTTTAAATAATTGAAATGGAGGTGGGAGAATAGAAAAATGTCTTGCTAGGGCCACTTCATAGCCTAGCTATTAAGGCGACTGGATCCCATATGGCCACTCATATTGTTCAAGTCCTCACCCAGCAGCTTGAGAAACATGGTAGACATGTGTGCAAGCATGCCCAAAATTCTGAAGAGGAGGGAGAAATGGAGAAGAAGGGATTGTGGCATGACCATGCCCCATGGTGGGATACTTTCCTGCTTTCCCTCTCTTCTGGCCTTTCTCTCCCTTGAGCACATGCACCCTCTGGCAAATAAAATAAAAAGTCGTATGTATTTAATAATCAGAAATTATGTTTGAGTTTTTAGAACACATCTTCTGGGAGCGTTTATTGACATGGTCTGCTATTTAGGCATGTGGTTGCTTTCATGTCCTCGTATTTATTAGCAAATTTGTTAATGTTTTAGGGTAATACATAGGCTCTTGAAAATATTGAGAGACACCTCCAAATGTGTATTCTTTTGATGTAAAATTGGTAAAAATCAGACCATGGATGTCATTTTAGCCAGTATTAAGGATTTTATGGAAGGGAATTCTAAAGTTAATAAATTTTTAAATTAGGAATCTGAGAAACCTGAGGTCTTTTTCACCATTTTACATATTCGACCTCTTTCAATTTTACTGTATAACATACAATATTTTTTTAAGAATTATTTTATTTAACTTTATTTTTAATTTAACTAGAAAGAATGAGAGAGAGGGAGCGTGAGAAAGCAAGCAGGCAGGTTCAGAACTAAAACCACAGTTGACCATGTGGGAGTCCAGTGCCCTTAACCACCACGCCACTTGCCGACCCTAGCATACACTATTTTTGTAAGAGAAAGATAGTTGTAATTAGAGAGCTTTATATATACATACATAATTTATATATATGTGTGTGTGTGTGTTTATATAATTTTCTCTCTTTATTCCTTAGATATTTGCCATAGGGTTCATGTGCTTGTCAGAGAGACAGAGAGACAGAGATACAGAAAGCAAGAAACCACACCCCAGGGGGAATGGCCACACCGCAATCTTTTCTCCTCCATTCTCCTCTTAGGATTTTAGGCACATATGCACATGCATCCAGCCTAAGTTTTAAGTTGCTGAGTCTGGGACTTAAACTGCTCTTGACCATGTGGGAGTTCAGCACCTTAACCACTATATCACCTGCTGGCCCCCTAAATTTTTTTTTATTCAGGAGAGAGACTGTGTAGGCACCTCCAATAGAGACTGCTGCAGTCTTCCTCCAGTCTTCCAGCTCATTAGGATGTTGTATGATGTGCCTGGAGTTTCAGATCAACCAGGCCAGGGATCCAAACCTTTTGTCAGACATGTAGCTTCTGGCACTGTACTTAAGTATGTTGTGATCTATGCCACTGAGGCACTTCTGAATTGGCTGTCAAAGTACCAGCATTTGATTTTCAGGCAGGTGCTCAATTGTAGCCCTAGAGCTTGCCTTTTCAGTTTTTCTGTATTACTCCAAGAAGTTGAATTTCTGTCTTCTACTCTCTGTTTGTAGTCTTGGTATTACCTTCTGTCTTTAGTCTCAGCTCTCCATTATGGGTTTTTATGAGGGGACTTAAAAATTATTAGGAAAAAAATGAAATAAAATATGACTTTATTTTGATGCAGGAAGATTTTGAAATCCATTCATGGTTTATTTATAATATGCATTTTCCATGAACTTTTTGAGGACCCTTGTGTATATCATTAGTTGATAGATATGGGTTGTTTATACTTATTGGCTATAATGAACACATTTGCCATGAACATTTGTGTATATGTTTTGGGATAGATATACATTATAATGTTCTTCAATATATACCTATAAATGGAATTACTGAATCAGAAAATAACTTTGTAAGTTTAACTTTTTGAGGAACTGCCTGTTTTCCAAAGTGACTGTTATTTTGCATCCCCCGAGCAATATATGAGGGCTCTGATTTCTCTATAGTCTCATCAATACTTATTATTTTTTTGAGAATTATTTATTTAATTCTATTTATTAGTATTATTATTTTTAAAGTTTGCTATAGAGCATGTGTGCTTAGCAGAGAGACAGAGAAAAATAGAGGGAAAGTGAGAAAACAAGCCACCAGATCAGGGACTCAAACTGCCATTGTCCAGTGGGAGTTCAGCTCCTCAACCACCATGCTACCTGCTGGCCCCTGTTATTTTATCTTTTTGATTTAGCTATTCTAGTATATTGAAGTAGTAGTATCTCATGGTTTTGATTTACATTTCTCTATGGGCCAATAATGTTTGACATATATCTCTTCATGTGCTATTGGTCATTTATATGTCTTTGGAGAAATGTCTATTCAGATCCTTTTCCTATTTTTTTAACAGGGTTCTTTTTATTATTGAATCGTGGCAATTCTGTACATATTCTGAGTACCAGTCCAGTATCAGATACATGATTTACAAGCTATTTCCTTCTATTCTTTGGGTTGTCCTTTACTTTCTTGATGATATGAGTTGTAGCACAAAGGTTTTTAATTTTGCCGTAGTGTAATTTATCTGCTTAATCTTTGGTTGCTTGCATTTGTGGTGACATATCTAAGAAACATTGCCTAATCCAAGGTCATGGTCTTGTTTTCTTTGAATGATTTTATAGTTTTACCTCTTATATTTAGGTTTATAATCCATTTCTTTTTAATTATGAGACAGTGCACATGCTTCCCAGAGAGACAGAGGAAGAGAGGAAGAAAGCTTTCATCAGTGGGGCACGAGCACACCAAATCCCTTCTTTATTTCTTTATCTTGTTTGGATTTTGGACATGCACACACATGCACCTAGCCTGTTTTTCAGACCTCTGGGGCTAGGATTTGAACCACTGTCAGCCATGTGGGAATCTATCTCCCTTAACCACTCAGCCCTAGGACCAGCCCAGGTTTGTGATCCATTTGAGTTAATACTTATTATTCTTTTTTTTTCAATAGAGAGATTTTCTTGGTATAGGGCACATGTTCTTGCCAGAGAGACAGAGAGAGACAGGAAGTGATAAGTCACCCCCCCAGGCCCCCTGAGGGGGGATGGCTATGCTGCAATTCCTTCTCCACTCTCTCCTCTGGATCTTGGGCATACACACACACACATCCTGGGTGTGAGTTTCAAGCCGCTGGGTCTGAGACTCAAGCCACTGTTGGCTACATGGGAGTTCAGTGATGTAAACCATTACACCATCTGCTGGTCCTAATACTTGCATATGGCTTAAGGATGAAGTTCAACTTTATTCTTTTGCATGCTTGCAAACATCCAATTCCAGCAAACCATTAACTGAAGATTCTTTTTTTCTTCTGTTAAATCATCTTGGCACCTATGTTTAAAAATTAGTGACATAATGTAAAGATTTATTTATCATTTTTACAAATAGGATTATCTTGCTCTGTTGTTATCCTCCTATCTCAGCCTGCTTGTTGCTGGGGTTACCAGTGCGTACTGCTCTGTCCTGCTGAGGATATCTGTTTTTAATCGTTTTTCTATTCAGTGGTTTGGAGCAGAGATAGAAATTGTGATTATGTATACCACTCATCCATTCTGACTGGGATGTCTCTAGATTACTTGTGTAATTTGAAACGAATGGATAGGGAACTGGTATTGTTGAGTATATGAAGTCTTCCAAAAGTTCATGGAAAGAGATGGCGGCGTGGCCATTCCCTGGGGGGCGTGGAGGTGGTGATTTCTCTCTTTCTGTCTCTCTGGTAAGTGCAATTCTCCTATAGGAAAAATCTCTCTTAAAAAAGTTCATGAAAAATGCATATTATAGTAAAACAGCCTGCATTTAAAAAGTTATGTACACTAATGTAAACTTGTACTTAATTCCATTTTTCCACTAGCTTTTTGAAATGCACAGGAGTGGGCAGGCTGTGACCACACTAGAGGCCTGGGTTTGATTCCTAGTCCAACTTAAAGGCTAGGTTGCACCTATAATCCCAGTGACTCAGAGAGACTGAGGCAGGAGGATGATAAGCTTGAGGTTGACCTGGGCAGTGTATTGAGACCCTGTCTAAAACAGAGCCAGGTGTGGTGGTATGTGCCAGTGGTCCTAACTGGGAAGCCAAGGCAGAAGGATCCCAGCACAGCATACCTTGTATTAAAACACACATACACACACACACACACGCACACTGAACCAGATAGTATTAATACATATATCCGATGTGGAATGGTGCTTATGTTTTTTTTTTTTTCAATTGCTAGAGGGTACACATCTTCACCAGAGAGAGATGGGGAAGAGAATGTGTACACCCCCAAATGGGGCATGGCACTGCAATCCTTCCCTGCCCGTCCTCCCTGCCCCTGCACATCACAATTTTGGGCATGGAAGTACACATGCCTGATGCATCTTTCAGTATGTGGGTCAGCTATATGTGATCCCACTCCCAAAGTACAGAGTCTAAACATTATTTTATGGAGCTAGCCCTGGAATAGTGCTTAAAACAATTGAGCTTAAATAATGTGGGGACTCACATAATTAATTTCTTAGATTATCAAATAAATATAATTTAACTCTATTTTGGTGTAAATGCCTCCCAGAAACCTCCAAAGGGGTGAGATAGCTCATTATTTGATACCACTATCATGCACAGATACATAATAGTGATCACATATTTCGCCATGAACAATAGGTAAGATATCTTGTGAGACAAGATATTTGGAGTTAAAAAACATCTTTCTATATTAACAATGATTTTAATAGAATTATTTTTTAAATAATTATTTATTTTTTAATTTTCATTTTTCATTCATTTATTTTAATTTAACCAGAGGGACACAAAGAGAGAGAGGAAAAATGAGAAAGCAAGTCATCAGGTCTAGGACTCGAACTGTGGTCAGCCACATGGGAATGTCCAGCACCTCAACCACCACTCCACCTGCTGTCCCAAATAGAATTATTTTTGTTTACCAGTATGTGCATGCCCAAAATCCCAAGAGAAGACTGGAGGAGAAGGGATTGAGGAGTGGCATCCCCCTGGGGGGGGATTTTTCACTTTTTCCTTCTCTCTCTTGCGAGTGCATATGCTCTATGGAAAACATCTAAAAAAAAAAAAAAAAAAAGAAAGAAAGAAAGAGGAAAAAGTAAGATCTGTTTTGTTTGGTGTTGCTTAAGCCTGGTCATTTAGGTTTTTAAGATTTATTTGTATTTATTAAGACATAATTCATATGCCATACAAATTGCCCATTTAAAGTATACATGCAAGGTCAACTTCGTGCCACAGCAGTAATATACTGTTCAAGAGAGGCTGGATCCTATATGGTGGCCCTGAAAAATCACCCTGACCAGACCGACATACAAATATGTCAGGTATGTGTGTGGAGTACCTGAGGAAGGGGGTCGCAGTGTGACCAGACACTGTCACTGTGGTTCCTTCTCCCTCCCTCCTTCACTCCTTCTCTCTCACACAAGGGTGTACTCTATCATGAAAAAAGAAAAAAAAAATTAAATAAAATATACATAGAGTTCAGTGATTTTTATCATATTCATAGGTGTGTGCATTCACCACCACACTCGCTTTTCATAACCCCAGCAAGAAACTCTACCCTTCAGCTGGTACTCCCCGAACTCTCATTCTCTGTAACCCTACACAGCCACTAGTCTATTTTCTGTCTCTGTAGATTTGTCTATTTTATGTAAATGGAGTCATATAATATCGCTTTTGTGACATGCTTCTTTCACTAAGTATAATGTTTTAAACTTCATCTATGTAATATGTATCAGTACTTCATTCTTTTTTTTTTTTAAGAGGTTTTCGCTATAGGGCGCGTGCACTCACCAGACAGACAGAGACAGAGAGACAGAAAGCGAGAAATCACCCCTCAGGGGTGATGGCCATGCCGCAATCCCTTCTCCTCCATTCTCCTCTCGGGATCTTGGGCACGCACGCACACGCGCCCAGCGTGAGTTTTAAGCCACCGGGTCCGGGACGCAAACCACAGTCGACTATATGGGAGTCCAGCGACATAGCCATTTTGCTTACTGCTGGTCTCAGTACTTCATTCTTTTCTAAATGATTGAATAATACTCTATATACCATATTTTGTTTATTTCTTCATTAGTTGGTAGACATGGATTTCTGGCTATGATACATAAGATACCAGGTGCCCATGGTCTAGTCTGGCTAAAACTGGGGGCCAAGACCCTTTTGGGAGTTTGCCTTCTGTTTGTCTGTTTTTAATATTTTGCTATAGGGCACATGTGTTCTCTAGAGAGAGAGAAAGAAAAAGTGAGAAAGTATCCCCAGTGGGGGATAGTCATGCTGCAATGTCTTTTCCTCTATTCTCCTCTTGGGATTTGGGGCATACATGTGCATACACCCAGCATATTCAAGGTATGGGTCTGGAACTCATACCATGTAGCTAGACATGTGGGATCCATCCGCCTTCTCCTCCATTCTCCTCTCAGGATCTTGGGCATGCATGCACACACGCCGTGAGTTTAAGCCACTGGGTCCAGGACTCGAACCATGGTCAACTACATGGGAGTCCAGCGACATAGCCATTACGCCAACTACTGGTCCTGACACTGCTTTTTAACAGTGTAAATATAAGCAAATATATTAGTCCAGGGAGAATTTTTTTCCTCACAAAATACGGTGATATGATGTATCCATAATTTATTGCTTATTAAAAGAACATTTTTCCACTTTTATGAGGATAAAGGTAAAAGTGCATTCCCTTCTTTACTGTTCCAGTCCTTTGGTTGCTAAAGAAACATAGAAATTACATATGAGTTCCTCCTTCCCACATCCTCAAAGGTAAATGGACTACAGGGAAGGCCAAAAGCAAAATCATAAGTAACTTTTATTGACAGCTTACAGTGTACTATGCCACGTTTACATTTACCCTATGAAAGTAGTAGACTTTCCATATTTTTTGAATTGCCAAAGGGGAGCTTGCCAGAGAGAGAGAAGAGAGAAAGACAAAACACTCAAGGGGACATGGTCACGGTCACACCACAGTCCTGTCTCCGTTTCTCTATTCTGTTGGGATTTTGGACAGACACGCACACATACCTGGTGTTTTTTTCAGGGTGTCAGACTGCAGCTCGAACCACAGTTGGCCATGTGAGATCTGGCTCCCTTAACTAGTGGGCTATGCTACAGGGCTAGCCCAACATTCTTTTTTTTTTTTTTTTTTTTTTTTTTTTTTTTTAGTTTTTGCTGTAGGTTACATGTCTACCCCTCACCCCATGTCTACCCCCAGAGAGAGAAAAAGTGAGGACAACACCCTTTCCTTCCCCCCCCCCCCCGATGGCCATGCTGCAGTCTCTTCTCCTCCAGTTCCTTCTTGGGATTTTGGGCACCAGTGTACATGAATCTGGCATGATTTTCAAGCCACTGGGTCCAGGACTCAAACTATGCTGTCAGCCATGTAGATCCAGCACCTTAACCTCCTTGCCACTTGCTGGCCCCAGCATTTTCATTTTACAGATTAAAAAATTGAGGCACCAATGAGGTTTAAGAAACTTAATTCTATACTTGGCAGATTTCAGTGATGAGATTCAAAGCTAGGCTTTTTCTTTTTTGTCTTTAAAGATGATGAACATTTTTATGCATATGGAAAAGTAGGAAAGAGGCTAATGAAATCCCATATAATCATCACCCAGATTAAGTAGTCAACACTTTATATTTACAATACAGGATAGTAAGAAAAGATATTTGCTAGGACCAGCAGGTGACATGCTAGTTGGGGCGATGGACTCCCACATAGCCAACTACAATTTGAGTCCTGGACCTGGTAGCTTCCTTTCTCACTTTCTTTCTGTGCCTTTCTCTCTCTGGTGAGCAAATGTGCCCCTTAACAAATTAAAAAAAAAATAAAGGAAGGAAGGAAGGAGGAAGAGAGAGAGGGAGGGAGGGAGGGAGGGAAGGAAGGAAGGAAGGAAGGAAGGAAGGAAGGAACCCGATAATAAAAAAAAAGTAAAATTAAATTCATTCTTTAAAAAAAAGAAAAAAAGAAAGAAAAGATATTTGCCAGGTGACCAAAGCCATCAACTCCAGCTTGAAGACAGCTCAGCAATAGAACATTGCTAACTGTTCATTTTACACAGGTGGGTGCTTTTCACAGGGACTGTACTAGTTGACACCACCTCCTCTCCCCAGATTATCAGTACATAAAAGGTACAGAGGGTCGAGGTAGCCAGTGCCATCCTGACAGTGAAATGGGCCTCTGGGTGAGCTCCAAGCCCCTTTTTCTGACTGGTTCTATATAGTTACAGTCTACATAAAAATGTAAAATTTTAATTAATTCTTTTCTTGAGGTAAAATGAAGCTATGAATTTTAAGTAGTGTGTGTATTGGTTTTTGATGTTTAGAATCTTTTTGATGGACTTGATGAACATTAGCTTAACTTGTTTTAAAGGTCTTTGATTTGCGCCAGTGTCATCGGCAGATGCAGCAGCAGGCAGCCGGGCCAGCTGCAGCCGCCGCCCAGGCAGCAGCCGTGGCCGGAAACATTCCTGGCCCAGGATCAGTAGGTGGAATAGCTCCAGCTATCAGTAAGTATGCTTTTGCTTTTTGGTAAAGAAGTGTAATAGTTGGCATTTTATCTCAATTCATTTGATTAGTTATTTTAAACAATAATAATAATTACAGTTCTTTTTACTGGGATGATGACATTTTTGAATTTTTAAAAACTGTTCTTCTTTAATAGTTGCCCTTTGCCTAGGACCCTACTTGCATTCTTTTTGTATTGAAAAGGGAGTATGGGATAAAGGAGAAGGCATTGCTATTCTGTTATGTTGTTCCATCTGCCCTTTTTTTGTTGATGCTTATCAAGGTTCCGGCCTCACCAGCCAGGGTGGGTTTAATCAGTGAAGTACTTGGCTATTCTGGTAAGGAAAGCATATTTCCATTTCAGAATTGAACACCTCTCTATAATTTTAAGCATGGAGAGAGAAAACTAAGTGAGGGGGTGGTATTTTGGTAACTTGTAGACTTTTTTTTAATTTTAAGGTGAAATTGAACTGTGTGCCAGGTTTCACACTGATGGGGAATTTTTTACTGCAGAGTTAAACTCCTGACTATAGACTTTTATGATGGAAACACGTGGCACCCATCTTCCACGTCTGAAGGCATAACTAGTGATTCATTCAACCCCTGTTCTTAACCTCTTCAGTGTGGTAAGCAAATCACACTGGCTAAGAAAACTGCAGTGGCCCTGCAGGTTTCTCTACAGTACATGCAAATTCTTCCCATTAGTATCATTGTAATATTGATGAATGCAGATTGACTATATGACTGTGTGTTCTACCTGGAAAATTAATACAGAGTCTCTGTTGTGACTTACATTCAGGAGTTTACAATTTAGAGTGAGATAAGGTATATCTATTAAGATAATTTGATTTTTTTTTAAATTTGGGCATCTAAACCATTGATTATTAGTTTTGATGTTATAAACATTCATTTACTAGAGAATCTAGAACTACTTTTTAATTTTGTATTCTCATCTGTTGCCCCATTGAATAATTGTGTGCCATCTCTGCTACACTGCAGAACTGAGACAGACACCATCTGAATCATCCAGGTAGTCTTAGTGGAACCAGGCAGACTCACGCCTCATTATCAGGCATGTCTTAACTCTGAACAAGGCCATTAGACAGTGGGGTTCTTAGACCCAACCTATAGACATGTACTGCCTCCTTAAAAACAAGTGTTTTTTTTTTTTTTTTTAATTTTTAAAAATCCCTTCACCTCTACTTCTAGAAAAGTAGTTGGGTGTTGGTGGATTATGGTAATTGATTTGATAATTGGTAGTAGCTAGAAGACACATGTGCAATGTAGACTGCCTTAACCAAGTTCTCAGTCCCTGTTGTTTAAAGCTTAGACCTATAATTACTTCTTGGCACTTTGACAGAGAAATTATATGCTGAGGAGAAAGAAGTAAAGCTGGTCACTTTATTAATGTGAATGCAGGGAGGATGGGAAGAGATCACCCTGTTTTCTGACGTCTTCCAAATCTTTTCTGTTAGGTTTGTCAGCTGCTGCTGGAATTGGTGTTGATGACCTTCGTCGCTTATGCATACTCAGGATGAGTTTTGTGAAAGGCTGGGGGCCGGATTACCCAAGACAGAGCATCAAAGAAACACCTTGCTGGATTGAGATCCACTTGCACCGGGCGCTCCAGCTCCTGGATGAAGTCCTTCACACCATGCCTATCGCTGACCCACAGCCTTTAGACTGAGGTCTTTTACTGGTGGGGCCCTCAATATTACCAGGATGTGGACTATAATGCAATCCTGTTTGTAATCTGAAGATATATTTCACTTTTGTTCTGCTTTATCTTTCATAAAGGGTTGAAAGTATGTTTGCTGCCTTGCTCCTAGCAGACAGAAACTGGATTAAAACAATTTTTTTTTCCTGTTTAGAACTTTTCAGGCATGGCTCAGAGCTTGAAGATCAGGAGAAACACATTTTTATTAAATCTTCACCGTTATGTATGAAGGAATCATTCCAGCGCTGGAAAATTTAGCCCTTTCAAATGTCTTAGAGCCTTTTATATGCAGAACATTGATACATGTGTCATTCTACAGAATAAATTCTAATATTGCTGTTTTTAAAGGCAGAGAAGTTCTCAGAGTTAATTCACCTATGTTATTTTGTGTGCAAATTGTTATTATTGAACATACTTTACTTCAAAATATTGTGCCATGTGGGTGAATTAATTTTACCAAGAACAACTTTACTCTGTGTTTAAAAATACAGTGGTAATGTATTATAACCTTTTATTCAAAATACTTTTTGCAAGCTAAACCAGTGAAGATGATTTCAATTCAGATTGTCTTGCAATTTCAGTTTTATTTTTACCAAGGCAAAACACTAATTTGTGTGTATATTGAGAATTCCTTAAATTTACCAGACAAAGAAATGATTTAAAGTTAAATTTGTTAATCCATGTTGGAAGACTATTTATCAAGAAGTGTACTTTTGCCCTGTTAAACAGTAGACGTATTCTTCTATACTTCTAGGTGCAAGGCTGATTACTAAGAAGCTTAGAAGAGGAATTTCTTTTCCTTTATTAATTCACAGGGAAAGGTTTTGTATTTTTAAAAACACTAAAAGCAGTGTCACCCTGCCTAATATCTCCCTGTTCTGCAAAGGTGGCAGTGCCTATACTTAAGTAAGGAGTATTTTGGAAACTGCTAAATTCGATGTTAAATACTGTGCGGAAGAATAATGGAAACATGACCGTTCATATAGGTAGTTTGGATATTTTTGTACTTGATTTGATGTGTGACTTTTTTTTGTATACTGTTTAAATCATGTATGTTATGATATTGTTTAAAATTCAGTTTTTGTATCTTGGGGCAAGACTGCAAACTTTTTTATACCTTTTGGTTATTCTAAGCCCTTTGCCATCAATGATCATATCAATTGGCAGTGACTTTGTATAGAGATTTAAGTAGAAAAGTTGCAGATGTATTGACTGTACCACAGACACAATATGTATGCTTTTTACCTAGCCAGTAGCATAAATAAAACTGAATCTCCACTTACAAAGTTGAATTCTAGGTTTGATTTTTAAAATGTTTTCCTTTTGCACTTTTGAGTCCAATCTCAGTGGCAAGACACCTTCTACTAACCGACAGGCAACAGCCAGTTCTATTGGGCAGCTTTTATTTGTCCCTCATCCTCTACCAGGGCTTCCCCATGGACATTGTGTATCATGTAAAGAGCTGGTTACTTTCTGACTTTTAACGGTGCAAAAATAGTCCTGATTGCAAGATAAAATAGATTGTCTACAGGATAAACAGTGTCAAATAAAATCAAGGATTGTTTTTAGATGCTTTTACTTTCTGATTGGAGAGACTTTGTAAACTTACTAAGATTATTTAAGGTGTGTTAATATGTTTGAGCTATAGAAACACATTTGTATGATAGTCCTCCTTACATCAACTGAAATGAACAAGTCTTCTGCTGCCTCGCTTAGAAGGTCTTAATAATATTAGACCAGCCTAGAAAAATCACTGAGTTTGCTTATTGCTCTGATTTAAACATAGATCTTAATCTAAGCTACATGTCTTTTGTTTTTTAAATAACTTCTCTACAATTCTTTCATACTCTTGAGTCCTCTCAGACACTTTCAGTAAAGACCTAATTTTCATCTGTAAAAGTTTGGTGATGTAAGTTTTATTGGTAGATTTATAAAAAGATGTCTTCTCTAGGAATTGTTGACTTTAGGTCTGTTTTACTGTGAAAGAGGAATAGGAGTGTGAAGAGAGGGGTTTAGCTAAACAGATTTTTAAAAATTCAGATGATGTTATTATAAATTTAACCATACAATGGTATAATCCCTTGCCTCATTTTCTACTTTGATGAAGATTTTCATTTTTAATGATCTGGGGAAAGTATGTGGAAAGTAGTTGCTAAGAAATCTCTCTTCAGAGCCAAGCTACCTGTCTTGGTTTCTTTCTCTTAAGAGCCATAAAATATATAAGGTACTTGTAGTTATTAATTGCTTATAATGTTTGTATCTAGATTCAGTCACGTTTTTTTGAGAAAATATGATCAGTTATTCCTGACCAAACTTAAACTGTATTTCTATTTCTTACAGGTGGTCCTCTTTGATAAGTAAGACTGAAGAATCTCACTAGTTTAAAAATTTTAAGTCTACTTTAAGGGTAAAATAGTTTGCACAGTTCTCAGAATCTCATGATTATGAAGATATGGTTCTGGGTGGGGTTTTTTCTTAGCTGATTTCATCTCAAAGACACTCAAAATGTTGAATTTTGATGAAAGCTAAACAAGATTTGAACCAAGTCTAGTGCAAGACTCATTCTACTTTTGTCCAGTGCCTTTTCAGTGCATCATCGATGGAAATCTTTAATGATGTTGCCTTTATTTTCCAAGGAGTAGATTCTTTTGTGGGGTAGTCTTTTTTTCTTAAGGCTTACTGCCCCTGGCATACAAAGATAATGATAATAAACCACTGCCATATACCCTTGCTTTTACAGAAACCTGGCTCGATCGTATTGCCCTAGCCACTAAGTAGCTCACCCACTCCTTTCCTCCTGTAAACAGTGCAGCTTTACAGGTTGCATGGTCTGGCTTAACGATAACCACACCTGAAGTATCTGCGTAAACCGATCACATATCCATATTGCGTTACGCTAAAAATCCATTTTTGTAGGAAAGA
>NW_006160110.1:1837302-1848572 GCF_000334495.1 Tupaia belangeri chinensis | reverse complement strand
GCAAAGAGTGTGGTGTAGCTCTGAAAGCAAAATAAAATGTCTGGTCTTCCAGACGGTAAATTTCTCATTATTTTAAGTTTAATGCTAACTGTAGGAAGGTGAGTTGCAGGTGTCATTTTGGACTGGCCATATGAGGAAGGAAGATTTTACATTTTTCTGTAATGCTCCTTTAAGTACCCATGGAGATTAAAGAATAAAAGGTGCAATGTACCTGATTGGTGGTAACTGGTTAACAGTTATCATTAGCTTTTCAGGCCAGCAGGTGACATGGTGATTAAGGTGCTGGACACTCCCACATGGCTAACCACAGTTCGAGTCCCGGATCTGGTAGCTTGCTTTCTCACTTTCCTTCTCTCTGTGTGTCTGTCTTTCTCTGGTCAAATGAAAATGATTGAATGAATAAATAAAATTAAATAAATAATTCTTAAAAATACAGTTATCACTAACTTTTATGCAAAGTCAGATTAGTTCAGACCCTTTTTTGGAGAGTCTTTTGGCAGAAACAATTTCGTTTTCTAAGTAGGGCAGAGTTCCTTTTGTTGATAGTTTCTGTAGTTTGTACCCTTACTCGCTGTCATTTTACTTGCTGGTAGATTGGGAAAATGTTGAGTTTAGGTTACTGAGGTAGATGTATATGAAAGCAAATTATTTATAAAGTCAGATAACAACTCTTTTGTAAGCAGGGCTTGGCTGAGACTAGCAGAGAACACTTAGCATGAATACATGCCTTTTTTTTTCTTTCTTTCCTAAAAGCAGAACCCTTTTTGTTCCAAATACCTGTCTCTCTTTTTTTTTTCCCCCTGCCAGAGAGTGTGTGCACTAGCCAGAGAGGGAGAGGAGAAAACACCACACAGTGGGGCATAGTCACACCATAGTTCCCTTTGCTCCATCCTCTTGGATTTTGGGCATGCATACATGCACTCCCAGGTCTTTTTCAAGCTGTTGGGTCCAGGACTTGAACCACATGGTTGGCCCTGTGGCATCCATCTGCCTTGACCCCTGAGACATGGAGCCAGCCCTATAAATAATCTCTCTTTTTTTTGTAAGATCTTTACCATAGGGTGCATACGCTCACCAGAGAGACAGAGGTAGTGACAGAGACTAAGTGAGAAATCAACCCCTAAGGGGGATGGCAGTGTTGCAGTCTCCTCTGTTCTTCTGGAACTTGGGGCATGCGCACTTACATGCATCTGGGGTGATTTTCAAGCCTCTAGATCTGGGACTCAAACTGCAGTTGACCATGTGGGTGTCCAGCACCTTAACCACCATGCCACGTGCTGACTCTCCCTATAAATAATCTCTGAAATTCTTCTCTGCAAGATTTTAGGGACGCGGCCTTGGGAATCTTGTGTAAGCCTTTCCAGTTTTTTTTTTTTTGGAGAGATTTTCACTGTAGGGCGCGTGCGCTCGCCAGACAGGCAGAGAGAGACATAGAGACAGAAAGCGAGAAATCACCCCCCAGGGGGGATGGTCACGCCGCAATCCCTTCTCCTCCATTCTCCTCTCGGGATCTTGGGCACGCACGCACACGCGCCCGGCGTGAGTTTTAAGCCACCGGGTCCGGGACACGAACCGCGGTCGACTACGTGGGAGTCCAGCGACATAGCCATTATGCTAACTGCTGGTTCCCAGCCTTTCCAGTTTTTTCCTGACAACTAGGTAATGTCTTTTCTCCTAATATATCAGGAAGGATGTAAAAAGTCAGGAGCGGCCTTATTTGTAGAAGCATCCTCTGACCGGCCTTCTCCCTGGTACTTGTCCCAGTGCTGCTAGGTTATCTTGTTTATGTGCTATCACTACAGAGTGAACTTTTCCATGTAATCCACACTTGCCTTATTTCAGCAGTGAAACTTATTTTAGCCTTTTTTTTTTTATGAGAATTATGTAATGTGTATATCAGAATATTCTGGATATGACATTTTGTGATTAGCTGTCTTAAGTGGACTTCAGGAGCTTCTAAGACAAGCAGGATTGTTTTTATCTTTACTCAGTTGCCCCAAATTGCAGTGGCTTTGAATTTTTGGTTGTGTCTTTTTTGGTTTTGTTCTTGGTTTTTTTTTGTTTTTTGGTTTTTTTTAGATTTTTGCCGTAGGATGCATGCACTTGCTGGAGAGGAGAGCAACAGAGAGAGGGAAGGTGAGAAATCACCCTCTTATGAAGGGAATAGCTAGGCCACAACCCCTTCTCCATTCTTCTCTTAGGATTTTTGGCATGTACACACATGTGCCTGGCATGATTTTCAAGCTGCCAAGTTGGGATTCAAACTGAGGTTGGCCAATCAGCACCTTAACCTGCATGTCACCTGCTGGCCCTGAATTTTTATTTATTTAATTTAACCTCACTCTCCTCTCTCAGTTTTCTTCCTTTCTCATAGTTATCACTTCCTGTGTGGTGGTTCTTCCCTTTCTGATTCATTATTTCCAACTGCTTGGGCAAGGAAACTAGAAAATCAGACTTTGTAGGCTTTTCTTTAAAATGCAAGTTCAGTCTGGGACAGGACCCAAATGGTCTCCTGTAATGTGTTGAAAAGGACTTCTGTGTGTTGGCATTTGACATTGATTTGATTGCTTCCTGAATCTTGCTTGAGTTTCAGGTAGTTGAGATAGAGAGACTTGAGTCATATTCATATTTTCCTCCTTAAGAGTAATGTTTTGAAAGGTTTTTGAAAGGCTTTATTGCTTCCACTTGAATGCTGCTCATGTGAAAACTGGGGTTATAATGGTAAAATTAGCATCAGTAGACAGAGACAGTACTGTTGTCTAGAGGACACCAGCAAACAAATAGTAACACAAACAAAACCAAGCCTACCTTGGAAAATGAGAGTTACTTTTGTTTTGTTTTGGTGTCCCCTTCTTAGCCCTACCTTCTGACCTTTTTCTCCAGATCTTTTTGACCTCTAGGTGCCTTTATGAGAATTTGAGGGTCTGATGTCCTGCCCCAAGGAGTAGCTAAAGTAATTGCTGATGTTTTTTCAGGGATTTTCACGTCAGGCTGGAATGAGTGGATGAAGCTTCTTTCCCTTTTTCAATGCAGAAAGGACTGAGGAGAAAACTGGTGAAGACAATCATTTCTATTAGTGTGGATACTTTTCACACAATTTATTTAGGATGCTTTCTCAGTCAGTCCAGAGCCAGTGTTCTTGTTCTACTTGAAACTAACGGCTCTGGGCTGGACCAGACGGTTGCACTCTAGTTTGTGCTCTGCCATGAATTTGATGTATGACCTTGGGCAAGTCATTTACATTCTCTGGGCCTCAGTTACCTCATCTGTAAAATGAGGGAGTTGGACTAGTTAAGTGTTTTCCAGCTCTGAATTCTAAGTGACCTTGCCTACCTTGCAGCAGTTTTGGATTTCTTCTTTTCAGCTCTGCTGTTTGGGGGCTTTTTACTTATTTTCATGTTATTCAAATGAAGATTAGGCTTAATATTTTCTTACTGTTCTCCTATGGACAAGAAGTTACATAATATGTCCTTAAGACTTAATTTTAACCAAAGTCCTAGCACCACCTTAGGGGCTCCAATAAACACTTTCAAGAGAAACAAAGACAAAAACTTGAGAGAGGGGAGAAAGCCTTCATTTTCTTTTTCCATCATCTCTGTTCAAAGTTTATTAAGGCTTTTTAAATGTCATGACATTCTAGCTTTTGAATTGGCATGTGTGTGACACCATCCTCCTCAGTGCTCTCTTGTAATTTTTTCCGACTAAAATGGATTGAAAACCTATTGTTGATGCCTAATGATATTAGAGATCATTACTTTGGGTCTTTGGTTTCTTAACTCTTCTTATATGCTCAAAACAGGGAAATTTTTCTGAACCATATCAGTAAAATGGTTTATATGATTAAAGAAAACAAAGCCAGTGAATGATCGTTCACTTTATTCTTGGCTCTTTTATTTTAGGTCTACTTTGATTAATCAACTTTTGGCTGGACCATTCCTTTCAGAGTTCTCTTCTAGCCTACCCTTGGAAGAGTTTAATTATGAACTTGGCTTTTTCAAGGACCTGGGGAGCCTTCATTGGAGTGGGTTGAAGGTATAGAGTTGGGGAGTTCTGGTAGAGGCCAGCTCTATGGTGGCTGGAGAAGGAATGAAACCTGCTGTTGCTAAGGCTGCTTGTCATTGACAGAAGGACTCATGGGCTTAGTTTGGTTAAAAGGCTAAGCATGGAGTTGGCAGACTTCATCCAAGTATGGGGTTCTTTTCAGTGCATTGGGCATATGATTCGAGGAAAACGTCTGAATGCTTTGTAGATGATGAAAACCTAATGGGCTACAGAGCCCAGTGTGGCAGAAGTGACTTGGGTTGGGGGGCAGATTTGGTGGTGGCATTTCCCAACCACCTCCCCTTACATCAGAGGAACGCAGCTATGCCAAAACGCAGAGAAGAGCCGTTCTTAGCTTCTGCTTTTGGGAAAACTGGTCAGCTGAAGCTCCGGTAGTAGTTCCTTTGTGGCTTTCTGTATACTTTTACCTGGTTGAAGTCTGTGGCTAAAAAATAGTTGAACCTTTATTTGAGAACTCTGTAACAAAGTATGTTTTTGATTAAAAGAAAGCCAATTAAATCATTATGTGCTCATTCTTTTTCTTAAGCTTATGGATGTCTTAGACCTATCTGGAAAGAGTTCCTAATCACTTAGAGAATTGTCAAACCTGAGGTCAACACTTCCCTTCATTGCTCTATGGCCATTGAAATGAAAAATACTACATTTCAAATAGGACCCTGGAATAGCAGTCCTCTTTTCTCATTTCTAAATGAAGGAGCGATAGTGATTGGAGAGAAGGAAGGTGCGAGGGGATTATGAAAACTAGGATGCCAAAAGGAGAGGCAGAAATAGAAAATTGAAGACCTGATCATTGTTCAGTAAGGACAGCTGTTTTCCTCCCAGATGCCTCCTTTATGAAATAAGAGTCAATTGTGGTGGAGGTGGGGAGGGGTCAGATAGATTCTGTGGCATTGGCTTGTAAGCAGCAGTGAGCTGCTGCTAACATGAGTTTTTGTTTATCAGGCTGAGATACTGGTTCTCACCTGTTTATTAATCTGCAGTTTACAGTATTTTAGACTAGAACATCGAGAGTAATAGAGTGGCATTCATTGACAAAAACAACCACAAAAATGATTCTCTGTGGTGCACTTCAGGAGAAAGGGTGAGCAGTGTGTTTATTTTCTATCTCTCTTGGCCTGCCTTCTGCTCTTGACCCTTGATTCTTTGTTTTATTCCTTTTCCTGCCTAATCACTCCTCTCCCACAAATGCCATTCTCAAAAATTAGGACCTACCCAAGTCTCATTCAAACCTTTCGCACCCACATTGCCTCACTGATAAGTGCAGTGCCCTTTCTTCCTAACCTTTATTTTCTAAAAGAATAACCCCATGACTTTTGGCCGTACCTGTGGATGGCATCCACTTCTATATTTTGATGTAGTCTTCCTGGGCAACCACTTGATCTCAGACAGATAGGCTGGGTTCAGAGCTGCTGAAGATTTGTTGCCAGCAGACCTACCTTCATATTATAGAATGGTTAAAGGAAATTCTCTAAACAGAAAAGAATGATAAGAGATGGAAAGTTGGGACATAAAAAAGAATGAACATGGTAAATGAAAATGTGGTATACAAGCTTTCCTTTTTATCTCCAATTTTCTAAATTATGTCTGATAGTTGAAGCAAAAATGGTAACACCGACTAATGTAGTTCTAAATGCAGACAGAAGAAATAAAGCAGTAATGAGTAGGAAAGAGTAAGGGTTGGATAGGAGTGTAAGAAGCTTAAAAACACCATAATAGATCAATCAAAATGAAATTCTAAGTATTCTGGTAACTCAGAATAAGGCAGGAGAAATAAAAAACAAAACAAAAAGAAAAAAAAGCTGACCTATGTGCTAACACATCAATTAAATGTAAATGGTCTAAGAATACCAATTAAAAGACATTAGGTCAAGGCATACTAGTGCATTGCTGTACGCTGCTACTCAGCATGCAAAAGCCACACAGCAAACCCAGGTTTGATTTCCAGCTCGTCCTAAAAAGCCAGGTGTGGTAAGTGCCCATAGTCTCACCTGCTTGGGAAGCTGAGGCATGGGGATCATGGGCTCATGGGCTCATGGTCAGCATAGGTAATGTAGCAAGGCCCAGTCTGAAGGAGCTGGGCATAGTGGCACACACTTGTAGTTCTACCTAATTGGGGAGCTGGTGGATCACCAGACAGATCCTGTCTAAAACCACACACACACACACACACACACACACACATACACACTCACACACACACACAACAGACATCGACAGAATAGGTTAAAAAATCTTGACCCAAGTATATTCTGCATATTCTTAAAATCTTGACCCAGGGACCAGCAGTTGGCATAATGGCTATGTCACTGGACTCCCATGTAGTCAACCGTGGTTCGAGTCCCAGACCCAGTGGCCTAAAACTCATGCTGGGCTTGTGTGCGTGCGTGTCCAAGATCCCAAGAGGGGAATGGAGAAGAAGGGATTGTGGCATGGCCATCCCACCTGGGGTGGGAGTGATTTCTTGCTTTCTGTCTCTATCTTTCTGGTGAGCGCCCGGGCCCTAGAGCAAAAACCTCTCCCCCCCCCAAAAAAAAAAAAATTGACCCAAGAAATTCACTTCATATACTGGCAAGTTGAAAGGAAAAGTATGAGGACCAGCAGATGGCATAATAGTTACATTGCTGGACTCCCACGTCGTCAATTGTGGTTTGAGACCCAGATCTGGTGGCTGCAAACTCACGCCAGGTACATGTACATGCATGCCCAAGATCCCAAAACAAAACAAAAAAAATGGAGAAGGGATTGTGGGGTGGCCATCCCTCCTGGGGTGTGATTTCTTGCTTTCTGGTTTTTTGTCCCTCCAGCCGGTACATGCACTGTATACCAAAAATCTCTCTCTCTAAAAAAAAAAAAAGGAAAAGAGAATGTATATCAGGTAAACATTAATCGAAGGAAAGAAAGAAAGAGGTATACTAAATAAATTTTAGAGCTGAGAAAAATGGAGACGAAGAGGTACATTAGATAGTGATGAAAGAGTCAGTTTATCCAGAAGGCAAAGTAATCCTAAATGTGTATACACCTAGTAATAGAGCTGCTAAATACGTGAAGCAAAAACTAAACAAAAAAAACTGAATGGAAAAATAAATCCACAGCTATAATTGTTGAACATAACACTCCTCTAGATAATTGACAGAACAAACCTAAAATCATCAAGGATATAGGGGGAAAAAAGCCATTATCAGTTGATAAGATAGAATTATATAAGAGAATTGGCATTTATAGAATAAGCCACTGAACAGCAAAAATGCATAATGCTTTTCAAGTGCTAACCAACATAAACTAAGATCATATCAAGGGTCGTAAAACAAAACTTGGCAAATTTAAAAGAATTGAAATAATAGAGTGTTCTTTGGCTGCGTTGTAATCAAACCAGAAATCAGTAATACAATAGATAACAGGAGAATCTCCCGGCACTTGACACTAAGCACACTTCTGGAAAAATCCATGGGTCAAATTGAAAGTCTCAAGGGAAATAAAAAAAAACGAAACACTAAACTGAAAGAAAATACAAGCAATCTTTGTGAGAGCTAGCCAACAGTGTTGAGAGAGAAATCTACAGCACGAAATGTAAACCTCAGACATGAGGAAAGGTCCCAAGCTAGAACTCTAAGCTTCCACTTCTAGCACCTAGAAAAAGAAGAGCAACTCTTTTCCGGCTGGAACCATGGAGGGCTTTCAAGAGAAGAAAAAGGTTCCTGCTGCGGCAGAAACCAAGAAAAAGGCTCCTGCTGCCACGGAAGCCACCAAGAAAAATGTTCCTGCTGTGCCAAAAACCCTTAAGAAAAAGCGAAGGAATTTGTGGAGTTGAAGATCAAGCGCCTGAGAAAGAAGTTTGCTCAAAAGATGCTTCGGCCAGGATGGCGAGAAAAGCTAGCAACTTCTATGTACCTGCAGAACCCAAACTGGCATTTGTCATCAGGATCAGAGGGATCAATGGAGTGAGACCAAAGGTTCGAAAGGTGTTGCAGCTTCTTCGCCTTCGCCAGATCTTCAGTGGCACCTTTGTTAAACTCAACAAGGCCTCAATTAACATGCTGAGAATTGTGGAACCATATATTGCATGGGGGTACCCAAACCTGAAGTCAGTAAATGAACTGATCTACAAACGTGGTTATGGCAAAATCAATAAGAAGCGAATTGCTTTGACAGATAACTCTTTGCGCGATCTCTTGGTAAGTTTGGCATCATCTGCATGGAGGATCTGATTCATGAAATCTATACTGTTGGAAAATGCTTCGAAGAAGCAAATAACTTCCTTTGGCCCTTCAAATTATCTTCACGGGGTGGAATGAAGTAAAAGACCACCCATTTTGTAGAAGGTGGAGATGCTGGCAACAGGGAAGACCAGATCAACAGACTTATTAGAAGGATGAACTAAGGTATCCACCATGATTGTTTTTGTAATCTGGACAGTAAATAAACAGTGGCTGTTTTCAGACTGAAAAAAAAAAAAAAAAACTAAGCAGAGGAAAAGTCCTAAGTATAGAAATCAAAATTGACACAAAAACTATAGAGAGTATCAGTGTAACAAAGAGCTGGTTCTTCAGAAAGAGCGAAGTAGACAAAGCTCTAACAAATTTGACCAAAAAAAAAGAACATACAAATGACCAATTTGGAGAACTGCTCCAATCTGTTCTAACAGAAATACCCCATTGGATAATTTATAAAAATAGAAGTTTATCTAGCCCATGGTTCTGGCGGCTGAGGAGTCACACCACGGCGAGAGGGCGGCAGCGTGTCTGGGTCCTTGTGTCTGCTCTGGTCTCATTCCTCCTCCTCGTGAATCCACCAGTATGGGGAGACCTAATAAGTGAGTCCACCAAAGTCACAGGACACAAGGTCTATATACAAAAGTCAGTTGTTTTATTATTACCTATAATCACTTAAAACGGAAATAGGTATAACTCTGACAAAACATACAGGACTTCCATTGCTAAAAACTACACAATACCGATAAAATCAAAGATGTAAATAAATGGAGAAAACATACCATGTTCATGTATTGGAACACGGAGCGTAGTAAAAATATCTATTCTCTCTAAATTTTATTAAAATGGACAAGTGTAATGCAATTCGTACCAAAATCTTGGCAAGTTTTTTTTTTTTTTTTCTGGTATACATAGATGAGATTATATGTAAAGATGAAGGAGAATAGTACGACAATTTTGAAAACGAATGAAGTGGAAGGGACTAGTATACCCACTCTGCATCGTGGTGCAGGAATTGCCTCCCAGCAGGTCAAGGCTTCTTGACCTTCATAAGGCTTACTTCCTTTGTCTCCCTCCTCTTAGGAACTGCAGTCCCTAAGACTGTTGTTCAGTGTTTCATAGATGGAAACATTGCCCAGTGTTCTAGTTGTTTAAAGCAGGAGGGTAAATTCAAACCCTGTCATTTTCTCTGTCTGGAGAGGAATTGTCCAGTAATCCATAAAGGGAAATGATAAATTTATAGACTCCTCTGTATCTGACCACCTCGGGTTCCACTTTGAACATGGAACACATCTGAGTATTTTTTATTTCCAAGTATTTAAATGTTCCAACAGTCAAGAACAGGAAGTGCCCTCCTAAATAGCAGCTATTTTCCACACAGTCGCGCCAACACATTGAGCATTTTTAAGGGCGTGGCCTAATTTCCCTAGAAACAAATCTTTAAGTTAAGAACAGTTCTAAAATTGGGCGTGTGTTTTCTGTTTCTGATGTCTCCAGATTGGCGCCTGCTATACTTCAGTTACCGGGGGCACCTAAAGCAAACAATCCAAATCCTCCTATATGAAATATATTCAAGAAAACATGAGATAAATTTCTTGGATATTGAAAAAAAAGTTTATAGACTCCAAGCATGAGTTAAAAACATTAAACTGAGGAAAAAACTAAGAGAACTGAGTGAATTTTTTTTGAGGTTTTTGGCATATGCTCACCAGAGAGAGAGAGAAATAGTAAAAGGGAAAGTGAGAAATCACCCTTGGGGGGGAGGGGGTGGCCATGGCACAATCCCTTCTCCATTTTCTTCCTGGGATTTTTTTTTCTTTTCTTGAAGAGATTTTTGCTATAGGGTGCGTGCACTCACTAGAAAGAGAGAGAAAGCGAGAAATCACCCCCCAGGGGGGATGGCCATGCTGCAATCCCTTCTCCTCCATTCTCCTCTCGGGATCTTGGGCACGCATGCACATGCGCCCGGCATGAGTTTAAGCCACCGGGTCCAGGGCGTTTGTGTGTGTGTGTGTGTGTGTGTGTGTGTGTGATTTCTCACTTTCTCTCTTATGAGCTCTATCTCTGTCTCTCTCTTTCTCCCTGGCGAGTGCATGCGCCCTAAGACAAAAACCTCTAAAAAACAAATATCTCATTTATGAGCTCACTGTTTCCCTGGATCAGGAGCTCGGCTCAGTGTCGCCGTGTCCTCTATTCAGGATCTCGGGTAAAACCGAGGTGGCAGCCAGCTCTGGCCTCACCTGGAATCGGCCTAGGGAGAGATCTGCTTCCAAACTCCCCAGGCTGCTGGCAGAATTTGTATTCTTTAAGAGTTGTAGGGCCGACATCCCCACTGTGTTCTTAGCCAACGATCGGGGTCTACTCTGAGCAACCAGAGGCCACTCTCAGATCCTTTCCACGTGGCCTCCTCCTCCTCAGCCCTGGGAACCTCCTCCATCAAATCCCTCTCGTACTTGGAAGCTCTCAGACTTCCCCTTCTGTGTCCACCTGGAAAAACCTCTGCATTTGAAGAGCTCGTGTGATTAGGTCAGGCCTACCCAGCAGCCCCCTCCCTATTTTTAAGATCAATTCTGCCTTATAATGTAATTTAACTATAGGAGTAAAATTTATAGTCATGGGATTACTCAGGGCATATACTCCTGGGGCTCAGGAAGCCTTGGGGGGCACTTTAGAATTCCACCAACCATATCACCAGAAAGGGGTGCAGAGAGAGGCCTTTTCTAGCAGCCTGGAGGCTATATTTGGGCGCTGTGTGTGCTAGGCACAGGTATGTGTGTGTGTGTGTGTGTGTGTGTGTGTGTATGTGTGTGTATTTGTAAGGGACCTTCAAAGAAGCCCAGGTAGGGTTTCACTAAGAAGTTTATAATCTGATAGAATCTTAGCAGTTGATGGAAGCCTGGGCATATGGTTCCCTGAAGTTTTCTGTTTTCCAAGGAAACATCCCCAGAAACCTCAGCTCTTTTTTCTTCTGAGTGGCCTCCAGACTTCTCCCCATTTCTG
>NW_006160110.1:1836424-1837271 GCF_000334495.1 Tupaia belangeri chinensis | reverse complement strand
AGGGAAAGGGGATAAAGGCCTAAATACACTTCAGCCCAAAGCAGCACTGTGTCAGCGCTTTAACTCAAAGTCAGCTTTCTGAGGAGGAAGCTGGAGGATCAGGGAAGGCTTCCTGGAGGAGATGGCCTTTGAACTTGGCCTTGAAGATAAGGGAAAATGTCAAGACAGGAGTTCAATATAGAAAGGGCTTTATAGAGATGACCTCACACTAGAATGGGTGTGGAAGTCCAAGCAGCATTTCTGGGACCACCAAGCAGCCAGTTTCTGGAATCCCAGGAGCTCGAGAACAGAGGGGCAGCTGCAGGAGGAGTTGGGGCTGGACCATGAGGTTTAAAGACCAGGCCGAGGAGTGTGGACTTCAGAGGAACACAAGGTCAGCTGGGCTTACTCTGCCATTAGGATGTTTCTGCCCTGCCCAGGATGGGGAGGCTATATTCCAAGTTAATATTCCATTTTAGTACCTAACATGAAAAAGAGAGAGCAGGGCCACCACTTAAGCCTGGGTAAACAGTCATTATACCGACCACAACGGCGTGCCTGTGCGCCAATAAAACGGGGAAAGCGTGGCGGGAGAACAAGTGCATTTCTGCAGTGCGGAAAGCACCCACCTCATAAACGCGCTGACCTTTCCCGTGACACACCATGCCAGAGAGATTTGGTCTTAATGGGAAGTCAGACCACAAGCAATTCGCCCTTGGCAGTTGTCAGGGGTTGGACTGGCTCCCGAGCAAAAGGGAGGCAGATGTCCTGCTCCTGTCCCCCGTAAATGTGGTAGCATTTGGGAATGGGGGCTTCGCAGGAGTAATCAAGGGACGACGAGGTGAGAAGAAGGGCCCTGATTCAGCAG
>NW_006160110.1:1834599-1836080 GCF_000334495.1 Tupaia belangeri chinensis | reverse complement strand
GGACTGGCGTCATCATAAGAGGACACAGACACAGGCTGGCACGCCAGGAGGACACACGTGAAGACCAGGCAGACAGCAGTGATGCAGTTGAAGTAATGAACCCAGGCTGGCACCCCCACCGGAAGCCAGGGAGAGGGAAGGGAGGGTCTCCCCAGAGGCGGCAGAGGGCTCACGGCCCTGTTAACTTGGACTTCTGGTCTCCAGAACTGCGAGAGAATTTATTTCCATTGTTCAGGCTACCCAGCTTGTGGTACCCTGTTATGGCAGCCCCAGGAAATCAATGCAACATTCATTGGTTCGTTTATTCCATGGACCTTTCATCAAACACACAAGCGAGTGCCCACTCGGAACCGGCTCTGTGCTGGCGCTTGGGGCACAGACTGCATGCGAGGTGGCGGCTAGTGGCACCCTGGTGTCTCCAGGGAGAAGTTAATCTGGGGCCAGGCTGGGCCAAGTGGCACTGTCCTTCAGGACCCACTGAGCATGCGGAGCCTCATGCAGGGTGCCGTAAGGCGGAAGGACTTTGCTTGTCACCTCCTGTGTCCCAGAGGTCACTGAGGACCCGCCAAAGACTTCTCAGACAGCAGGAGGAGGAGGTGTGAAACATCCCACGGAGGCCGAGATACTGCAATGATGAACCTTCGTACAGGGCTCCAGAGATCCGGACCCCAGACACCTGCAGGCCTCGGTGTCATGGTTAGAAGGTCTTGGCATTGCCAGCCCTGAGGTCAAATCGCTCTGCACTCACTGTTGGCACCTCAATACCTTCTTAAAACTGTGTCTGTAAGATATTAACAGGGACACTGAACAGCTGAGGCTGGCGTGAGGCCAGGGTGAGAAACCGTGAGTGTGAGCGTTCTCACCTCCCTCCCGCCTGTGCGCAGGAAGGTGTGAAGCGTAGCTATCATTCCTAGATGACCATTCATGGAAAACCAGCTTTTTGGACTGTCCTTTCCCTTTGACAATGGACAGGCCTGCTTATACGCCTGATGGAGGGGGCGGTTTTTGTGTCCCTTTGGTTACTAGCGTCTCAGGTGTGGCGGGAGCTCATCTCCACTCTCAGCAGGGCTGGCCTGGAGCTTTGGGCACAGATTTTAGAACGGGGCAAGCCCTTTTATCAACTGACAGCATAAGCCAGAGTCACCTCAGTCCCGTGGGGAGGTCCTTTCCCCCCACAGAACTGCCGGACAGGAAGCCAGGGGATAGGTACCCCAGGGTCAGACTGGAGTCAAAGATGGGCGGCAGGCTGGCGTTCAAAACCACCCGAGAACCACCGCCTGTCCCCCCTCCCCCCACGTGGGACCCTGGGAAGCAGCAGGTCTGCTCCACCTGGACCAGTTCTGCCCCATGGAGGGCCGGCGGAGGTGGGGCAGGCTCCGCGGAGCGGGACCGGGCAAGGGGCCTGGAACGCCGTGCCCAGGGAGAGGGAAGTCCGCTGGGTCGGCGTAGGAGAGGGAGGGGGAACGAGGCAGGCTGCCGGG
>NW_006160110.1:1823203-1834572 GCF_000334495.1 Tupaia belangeri chinensis | reverse complement strand
GTCGTGCTCCGGGGACCGGCTTTCGGGCATCCCTGCGGCTACCACTGGGTGTCGCCATTGCCCCGCGGAGGGAGCGGGAGTCGTTTGTCCTCTGATGTGCCTCCTTTGCCCCCAGCACCTCCTGGGTTAGATGGCCGTCCCGGACTGGGTACCAACTCTTAAACTTGGTCCTGCCTGGTCCAGTCTCGCGTTGCCCGCCATAGTCCCCTAAGGGCCAACCCTGTGCAAAGCCCGAGGGTGGAGGGGGAGGCCGGACACGGTGTGTGGGGCAGCCTCCTCCAGACAGCCCTCCAGGCCCACCTGCTGACTCCAATGGGCCGAAGCCAGGCTAGCAGGGATGTTCCCAACACTGAATCTCGCAGGTTAAGGTCCTCGGTGAGCAGCTGCAAGGAATTCTGGGAGATATCCTTTGACAACTGTTATTTAGGTCCCCAAGAGCCTCGCTCTCACAGTCACTTGCCAAGAATCTGGAAGGAGGCAGATCAGACTCCCCAGGACAGGCGGTGCCCAGGACAGAAGCCCTGCTCTCCGGGCCTTGTCCCTCTCTGGGAGATCTCAGGCCTCCTGCACCCTCCCTTTCCAGGGGCCTGAGGGGCATCCACAGCATCCCCCATTGCTAATGGCCTGGCTCACCCTCACCCAGTCCCAACCGTTCCTGGTACTGAAAGCCTCGCTTCTCCCTCACAGCGGCAGCCACAGCTCAGGCGCAGTGAGCACTCCCATGTCCCGCACTGTCCACGCAACACGCAGGTCCTTTTCAGTTCTCGCAGAACTCTGCGGCAGCGCGTCGCTGATTCCAAATGGGGAAAGTGAGGCGCGAAGACCTTAAGTCTCTCTAGGTCTCCGTTTCCTGAAAATTCAAAGGTTTGAAAAAAGTGTCCTGGGACCAGCAGTTAGTGTAATGGCTACGTCTGGACTCCCATGTAGTCGACCGCGATTCTCGTCCCGGACCCGGTGGCTTAAAACTCACGCCAGGCGCATGTTTGTGCCTGCCCAAGATCCCGAGAGGAGAATGGAGGAGAAGGGATTGCGGCGTGGCCATCCCCCCGGGGGGGTGATTTCTCGCTTTCTGTCTCTCTGTCTCTGTCTGGCGAGCGCATGTGCCCTATGGCAAAAACCTCTAAAAAAAAAAAGAAAGAAAGAAAGAAAGAAAGAAAGAAAGAAAGAAAGAAAGAAAAAGAAAAAAGTGTCCTTTCTTTCCCCTGAAGGAGCAGCGAGGACCCAAGACCCGGGAAGGAGGATCCCCACCTCCCTCCAGGTTAGCATGAACTGTTTTGCTGAAATAGCCGGCGAGATCCTGGAGGGACAGAGGGGAGGGCTGCGATGAGAACAGGAGAATGAATTTTTGGATACTGTGTAGTAGGACAAGAGCGTGGGAAAAATACTGAAGAACTTAGAGGAATGGCTTCTTCCTGAAAATGTGAATGATTTCTTCTACGAATGAGAGCGAAAGAGAGACAGGCGGTACCTTCAATGGGGTCCCAGCACCATGATCCATGGTGAGATCCAGGCGGTCTCCAGACCTCATTGTAACCTTCCCACGTGGGATTTGCCTCCCAGGCTGGCGTGTTCTGGCTGTGATGGAATAGCTCTAATAGGCTTCGCAGCAAGTCTTCTCTGAAGGTGCCCCCTGGAGGTCAGGGCAAGCAACGCAACCGCCAGGGCCAAGACCCTTAGCAGGTCAGCTCTGTCCGGGAGGGGTCCTCACTGTGGATGGAAAGAGCCGCTTCACCTTTGGAGTGAGATGCCTTCCGGTGGGGCGAGGGGTTGTTGGCCACTGAACACGAAGCTGGAGGGAGCAGCTATTGAGCTACTGTCCCAGCTGGTGGCCCTGAGAGCCCAGAGGCAGCTCCTGTGCCCTCTGGCCACACTAAGCCACGGACTGTGCGGGCACTGGCGGTGTGCGAGCCCAGCGGTTGTACAGAGGTGAATCAGGAGGGGCTGCTGGGCGGTGGTTCCAGGCTCCCACTACAGTCCCAGAACTGCTAGGGATGCGGGGAAGTCTGTCACTAGACACAAGAGGACGTAGCTCAAGGCTGACTTCCAGTTTTGCTCCGCTCTGATTTTCGAGCATTCTTTCCAGTGTAGGGGCACAGTCCTGCCTCCTCATCTTGGGAACGTCCTTCCAGGCCTAGAGTCCTGGTTTCCACAGGTGCATGGAGTGCCTCGGCCCTTCCCAGGGCCTGGAGGGAGGGGCGGGGACTCCTCCAGCGGCTGGAGGAAGGGGGCTGCCGGCAACAGCCCAGTGGAAGAGCTGCCTCTGCAGTTAGAGCTCAAACTGCCACCAGTTGCTGTCTCAGGCATGGGTGTGGGGTGGGACTTTTGTCACCAGAGCCCACATTACACATGTGGTGGGCAGATAGTCAGGGGGAGCATTCCCCGTTGAGAAGGATGTACCTCCACAGTCAGGGTGCGGGGACCACCAAGGCCATTCTTACAGTAGTCGACGGTCAGCCCCAGGGGACAAGTGTCTCATTTCAGGAAGCTGCTCTATTGGCTGGGGTCTCTACTTGTGCTACCTTGGCTGTCACTCGCGAGCCTACTTCATCTGCTTTCCAAAGGCCCTCCCATCATGCTCAGGGCCAGCACCCTCCCTCTGTGACAGCCCTGGGAGGCACTGGAAAGTACCGACCGAGTGGTGGGGCAGTCAGCCCTGAGTGTAGGTGCCGGCGGTGCCACTTGTCTGCTGAAATATGAGGGGCACATGTCCCCATTGATTGTATGAAATGACAGTGGCCTTGATGGTGGGGAATGAAAACTGCATTATGGGACATTGGGAGGATGAAAAGAACACCCTTCATGGGTCTCTTCACCAACGAGAGACATAGGTGACCAACACGGGACGCGCCAGTCCCTGCGCCCTTGGTGGGAGTCCAGGTTCGAGCCCCTCCACTCCCCAGCACCGCCTTGTCTCAGGCCCCTCGCGTTGGCCTTTCGGAGCTCGGTCTCCACAGTGTGCCACTGGCCCCCTTGCTGCAGGCGTTTCTCCAGAATGAAGGTCTCCGCTGCTTATCCAGCTTGGGATTACATGAGGGAGAAGGCAGGAGGGAACCGAGGGAAAATAAAATGTTTAAAGTAACAGAAGCTAATGCTTTCTAAAAAGTTTATTGAATTAGTTTATTTATACAAGAGACAGAGCGATCCTCCTCCTGCCCCCCCCCCCATCTCCGTCAGCCCGGTCAAGGGCACCCATGCATCTGGTGTGCTCCGGGAGGTCCTGGGATTCAAACCTAGGACCTTTCCCCTGTGGGTCCACTGTGCCACTGCCTGAGCCCCAGAAGTGAATACTTTTGAGGAAGATCTTTTAAAGCCTTAGCTTATTGAAGCCAAGAGAGTAAAGACTGAAGAAAGGCCTGAGGAGAACACCATGAAGTTTTGGATCAGTTCACAAGAGAAATGCCTACAGGAATCGTTGGAGAGGGAGGCGGAGAAATCACCAGCAAGAATCCTAGAGCCAGAGCTAATCCCAGCTCTTCCACTTGGGAGTGGCTTCCATCCATCGTGCCTCGGGCTCCTCTCTGGAGAACAGCCCCTGACGGGTTGTTAGAAGGAGGAAATGAGCTTGTGTCTGTAAATCGTGCAGCACAGTGCCTGGCTCATAGTCCATGTCCTGTGGGCACTGGCTAGTACATTTGTCTTTGAAACGAAAAAGTGTACAGAATTATAGAATAAGAACGGGAAGTGAGTCCCCACAGAGACATCCACCCTAACTGCTTCCTTTCAGAGGTGAGGAAACTGAGTCAGGAGTGCTGGCACCTGAGTGGATGCTCCGCCTGGGCCTCCTGCTCACCACCTGCAAACTCCATTCTTTGTTCCAGTGCGGCTAAGTAAGGACTGTTTCTACGGTGCTTCCGAGAGCCTGGGTCTAAGCATGGTGCAGCCATGGTGTTGCGGGGCCACCGTGGCCTATCATACAAGGTGCTAGGGATGAACAATCCCCTTCAAAAGAAGAAACCAGAGAAAAAGTACTTCCTCGTGTAACTAA
Source organism: Tupaia belangeri chinensis (assembly GCF_000334495.1). Taxonomy (NCBI): domain Eukaryota; kingdom Metazoa; phylum Chordata; class Mammalia; order Scandentia; family Tupaiidae; genus Tupaia; species Tupaia belangeri. The sequence continues at coordinate 1,830,587 of NW_006160110.1, read as the reverse complement.
GAAGTCTGGGGTGCTTCAGGCATAGGTGGATCCTGGGCCCCAAACGATCCATCAGCACAGGCCCCTCCACCCATGTCCCTCCAAGTGTCTTCATTCTCTATAGGTTCATCTTGCAGGGGATAGGTGGCCACCAGCAACTATAAGCTAACCTTGTCCTCATGTTTGTTTCTTTTTAAGGTTTTTGCCAAAGGGTACATGCACTCACAAGAGAGAGACAGAGACAGTGAGAAAGTGAGAAATCACCCCCCAGGGGGGATGGCCACACTGCAATCCCTTCTTCTCTATTCTTCTCTTGGGATTTTTGGTATACATGCACAAACTGCTGGTGTGAATTTTAAGCTTCCCAGTCCAAGACTCGAACTGTGGTCAGCCATGTAAGAATCTAACCATCTTAACCACCACACCACCTGCTGGCCCGCTGCTCTCATGTTTTAAGACATAGATTTTAGGTATTGTTCAGGTATCGTAAGGCCAACAGATCAGGAGGTGACTGCTGTTGAAAAGACAGTTTGTTGGGATCAGCAAAGGGTGAAATGGTTACATTGCTGGACTCCCATGTAGTAAACCATGGTTTGAGTCCTGAACCCAGCAGCTTAAACTCATGCCGGGTGCATGTGCGTGAGTGCCAAAAATTCCCGAGAGAATGGAGGAGAAGGGATTGTGGTGTGGCCATACGCCCTGGAGGATGATTTCTCACTTTCTATCTCTGTTTCTTTGGCAAGCGCACACGCCCTATAGCAAAAATCTCCCTTCCCTCCCAAAGAAAAGAAAGAAAAGAAAAGACAGTTTGTTACTCACATGTCCCACGCAGAGCTACGTGTAGAAGCGCCAGAGTTGGTCAGGAGGCAGAGAGAGGGGGAAATGTGACTTGAAACTCTACTGTGGGTTTTGTGGGAAGGAGTGGGCAAGACAGGGTACACAGGCTAAGAAGTTTTAAGATTGGCCAATTTGGGGACCAGCAGTTAGCGTAATGGCTGTATCGCTGGACTCCCATGTAGTCGACCGCGGTTCGAGTCCCGGACCCGGTGGCTTAAACTCACGCCAGGCGCGTGTGTGTGCGTGCCCAAGATCCTGAGAGAAGAACGGAGGAGAAAGGATTGCGGTGTGGCCATCCCCCTTGGGGGGTGATTTCACACTTTCTGTCTCTATGTCTCTCTCTGTCTGTCTGGTGAGCGCACAAGCCCTATAGCAAAAACCTCTCAAAAAAAAAAAAAAAGATTGGCCAATTTGAAGATGGACTAATGGTTACATTGCTGGACTCCTATATGGTTGACTGTTCGAGTCCTGGATCCAGAGGCTTTATTAAAACTCACAGTAGACACGTGTGTGTGTGTGCCCAAAATTCCAAGAGGAGAATGGAGGAGAAGGGATTGTGGCATGGCCATCCCTTCTGGAAGTGGGGGTGATTTCTCACTTTCTGTCTTTCTATTTCTCCAGTAAGCACATGTGCCCTATGGCCAAAAAACTCTTAAAGTAAAAAATTGGCCAATTTGAGAGCCGGCTCTGTAGCGCAGTGTTTAAGCACTCTTTGGAAGGAGCTGGATCCCACATTGGCTAGCTGTGGTTCAAGTGTCAGCCCCAATGGCTTGAAAGACACACCAGGTACATGTGCATGTGCGCCCAAAGTCCGGATGGAAAGGAAGTGTGGGGAAAAAGGATTGCAGCATACCACCTCTGATGGGGGTGCTTTCTCCCTGGAACCTTCGCTCTTTGGAAAACACATATACCCTCTGGCAATTGAAAAAGAAAAGGGTTGGCCAGTTTAAAGAATTTCAGCTCAAGGCTGTTTAATTATCTGATACCTGGCCCTGAGGTGACTAAGGCAGTGGATATTGCCTGGGTGTGTGAGAGCCCAGTAAAGGAGCCTAGTGGGGAGTATAGGCTGGGTTGTTTAGCTTGCAGGTGAAAAACACACTAGCATGAGAATATTTTGCTGGCCTTGAGAAGGACAGTTTCTTCAAGATCAATAAGGCTCCAGATGTCAAAGTGTCAAAAATACAGAAAATAAAAAGTCATGCATCTTAGTCCATCTTGTGCTGTCATAACAAAATACCACAGACTGGGTAATGTATAAGAACAAAAATTTATGTTCTCACAGTTCTAGAGGCTTGGAAGTCCAAGACTGAGGGGATCGTTTCCAGTGAGGGCTTTCTTGTTGCATCATCCCATGGCAGAGGCAAAAAGGCGAAAGATAGCAAGAAAGAGAGAGAAACAGTGGGGACCAATCTTGGCCTTTATAAGGAACCCATCCCCTTGATGACTAATCCACTCCCTCAATAATGGCATTAATCCATTTGACAACAATGAATGGACCAGCTGGTGGCATGGAGGTTAAGGTGGCTAGATTTCATATGGTCAACTGCGTCGTTCAAGTCCTGGACACAGTGGCTTGAAAAACATGCTGAGTGTGTACGTGTATGTGCTCAGAATCCTGAGAAGAGAAAGAAGAGAAGAGATGGCGGCATGGCCATCCCCAGTGGGGGAGCTTTTCACTCTTTCTCTCCAGTAAACACACATGCCCTGCAGCAAAAATAAATAAATAACAATAACAATCAACAACTAACCATTAGGACCTAACGACTGCCCTTAACTCCATCCCAACATTGTTGCATTGGGGCTAAAGTTCCAATATGTGCTTTCTCAGGGATACTTTCAAACTATAGCAGCATGATTAATAATGCACCTCACAGAGAAGAGCTTGGCTTTCTCAGTATTACCAGCTAAGGTCCAGCAGAGGCTCTGATTGGCCCACACTGTCATATGTGCAATACTAAATGACAGCAGGGATGCAGAGAAACGACCTCTTTATCTTTAACCATTGTACATCTTTACAGACTGCAACATGGTTTTTCCCAGCATGCAGTGCATGCCAGTCAAAGTCAAAAACATTACCATCTACATCATGATCAACAGCTAACTTTCCGTTCTTGTGCCTGTTACATTTTTTCCCCTGAGCCTCTCCCTTCCCTGCCAGTACCCACCCCTTCCTATATCGTCTCTGGTATCTCACTTGTACCTCCTGCTATTCAACGGGGAAACCAAGTATGAGGCTGTGATTGCCAGAGAAGCAAGTGAATGAGATTCTGCATTGAGGGGCTCACCTGGCTGGTCAAAGAAGTCCAGGCCGCCTCCCTCCACCCCAGGGCTTTCTCTCAGCTCCTTTCTTGGATAGGAAGGATTCGTCCTTTGTCGCTTACCCCACAAGTATGCTCCCCAGTTCAGGCCAGTATGGAAGGATTGGCCTCTGTGTTGGTAAGCTGTCTGGGGAACAGACGTGAATGGGCTTCTGCAGGCTGCTGGGGGCTTCTCCCTGCGCTGCTCATCACACTCTGCCTTCTCCCTGTCCTGCTCCCATAAGGTAGACTGATTTTCAACAGTACGATCAGCCTTGGTTATAACTAAACCCAATTCCCTCCCCTCCAGGTGCAGCCTGCCCTGTCCTGTCTGCTCATTTGAACACAAGAAACAATCCCCTCAAGTCCCCTGAGATAATTCAGAGCTTTCAGGCCCTTACAGGGGAGGTGAGGGGCACCCCAGGCTACCAGCTCTGCTCAGGGCCTGTCCAGGGACCAACCCCACAAGGCAGATCTTGTCTGCCTCCCCGCTTAGCCTGTTCCGAAAGCTGGCAGCTGGGTGTGACCGATCCCACACACCCTGGGGACAGGATGGGTCTATAAGTAGGATGCCCTCAGGGACAGGAGCTGGCCAGACAGTGGGCAAGGCAGCAGAAATGCCGAGCTGGACATTTTGCCAGAGAAGATGGCTCTGTCGGCCATTTCCAGTCTTCATTTTAGCCTCAGTTGGGTTCTTTTCCTTTCTGTTCCTGGATGTGGTTCCTGGGCTTCCAGGGGAAGCTGCCTGTGCTGGATTTCCAGTCCCAGAGGTACCCACTTGATCTATTCTTAGAGCCAGAGTACTGGCAGCCCTGGCCAGGCAGGTCCTGACAACGTGGTCCTGGAATGTCAGAAAGCTGGAAAGAGGCCCAGGCTTGAGCACGCTCTCGGCCTTAGGTGCCCACTCCAGCGGCTCCTCCTTGTTAGCAGATGGCTGCTTCCTAGCGCCTTGGGAATGGATAAAGTGGCTGCCTCCCCTTTTGTCATTGGATATAGCAGGAAAAAAATTAGCCAGACTCAAGTGTATGGCGAGCAAATGAGGGTAGTAGCTGAGTGAAAAAAGGAAAAACTTGGAGGCCACGGCCAGGTAGGAACACTAGTCTCGTACATCCAACTGAATTTTTCCAGAGAAGCTGAGAATTTTTTTTTTTTCTTGCTACAAGTTGAGTGCATTCACCAGAGGGAGGGGGAGAAAGTAACAAAGTACCCCCTGGATGGATGGTCACACGATAATCCCTTCATAATTTTCCATTCAGGATTTTGGCCATGCATGCAAATGCACCTGGAGTGTTTTTTAAGTCACTGGGTCTGGGACTCAAACCACACAGTTGGCTGTGTGGGATCCAGCCACCTTTAACCACCATGTCACTGGCTGGCCCAGGAATCTGTATTGATGTTTCTCAAAATGTAAATAATGGCAAATGATTCAATAAGTTGTCAAACACTGTGGGCCAATCGAAACAGTTCCGGGGGCCAGATTTCCGTCCCAGGCTGCTAGTCCGTTGGCTTCAGAGCAGACTTTTCTGCTGTCTGTTGGTCTAGAAACTGCCATTTCCATGGGCGTGGGTGTCCCCAGGCTCACCCCTGACCCTGGCTGTCAGGCAGCTGCAAGACACAGACACATTTCATTTTGAGGCAAGAACGTATGATGATTTCCTGAAAGTCTGTCACCCATCTTCTCCCGTTTCTGAGGAGCAGCCGGAAATAGCATAAGTGCTCTGTAGTGACAAGCAGGTGACCCCAAGCCAGGCAGTCACTCCTCTCGGGACGCTAGTTTCATCATCTGTAACGGGAAACTGTCCAACTGTACACTCATCCAGATCACACCTTTCTTGGCCTCAGGAACAATAACTGTGTCTTTTGGGGGTAGAGGGGATCCCTTAGATGGCATTAAAATGTTAACAATTTCACTCCTGCTTTTAGCTGAATCTCAAGGTCCCAGTGTCTACCAACATATACATGATGTGAGCCTCAGCATGATTCTTAATTTAAAAAGAGGTCCAGCAGTTGGTGTAATGGCTATATCGCTGGACTCCCATAGAGTCGACCGTGGTTTGAGTCCTGGACCTGGTGGCTTAAATTCATGCTGAGCACGTGTGCGTGTGTGCCCAAGATCCCAAGAGGAGAATGGAGGAGAAGGGATTGCAGCGTGGCCATCCATCTTGGGGGGTAATCTCTCACTTTTGGTCTCTCTGTCTTCCTCTGTCTCTCTGGTGAGTGCATGGTTCTATAGCAAAAGTCTCTCTCTCTCAAAAAAAAGACAATTAAAAAGCAATAGGTGAAATTGATTTTAATAACACATTTTGTTTAATGCATTATGTAAACATCAGTTTACTGCGCAATCAATGAAAAAGTATTCACGAGGTATTTTATGTGATTTACCTACCGTACCTGGGTCTGGAGTCCAGTGAGTGTTTCACGCTTATGGCACAAGGAGGCCACAGCCACGTCCGGCCAGCATCTGCTACACTGCACAGTGCAGTGCCAAAGGGACAGGTGCCAGTAGTCTTCACATCCCCAGGTGTGACGCCAGATCACCTAAGCAGGGGATAGAATGCCGTGTTTCACTGAGTGGATGAAAGCAGGACCCAGTCTCCCCAGTTTCCCCACCCCCAGTCTTTCTTTCTGCTAAAAAATTGTCTTCATGGGGCCAGCAGGTGGCATAGTGATACCTTTGCTGGATTCCTACATGGCCAACTGTGATTTGAGTCCCCGACGCGGTAGCTTAAAACTCACTCTGGGCGTGTGTGCGTGCGTGCGTGCTCAAGATCCCAGGAGTGGGGCTGGCAGGTGGCATAGTGGTTCAGGTGGCTGGGCTCCCACAGGGCTGGCCATGGTGTGAGTCCTGGACCTGGCGGCTTACTTTCTCACTCTCACTCTCTCTCACTCTGTCCCTCTCTGGTCAAATTAAAATAAATAAATAAATAAAGTTAAATAAAATAATTCTACAAAAGATCTTGGGAAGACAACAGAGAAGGAATTGTGGCATGGCCAATCCCCCTGGGGGTGATTTCTGGCTCTCCCTCACCATATCTCTGACTCTCCACTTACCCCCCACTTCCTGTGAGCACATGTGCCCTAAGGCATGAACCGCTGAAAACAAAAAACTATCTTCACAGTAAAGGCCAGCCTCACCGGCATTCTGTTTATCCAGCATGTCCTGTTCCCCAACCTGGGCAACCAGGCAGCGTCTGTTCCTACCTCTGGCCCATTAGCTCTGGGGCCAGCTCTGACCAGCAAGACCTGCAGAAAAGTGCGGTGCCACTGCGCACTTAGAGCTGACCCGCCTGCAGCCCGTGAAGCCAGCAGGAACGTCTCCCCTCTCTGCTCTCCCACCGCTGCCCTGACGGAGCCAAACACAGCTGTGGGCAGGAGGAGGAGAGGTGGGCAACAGAGAAGATACCCACCAGCGCTCCCTTGCCACACTCTTTTTTCTTTTTTCTTTTATGGCCATAGGGTGCATGTGCTCACTGGAAAGAGACAGAGAGGAAAAGTGAGAAATCACCCCTCAGGGTGGATGACCGTGCTGCAACCCCTTCTTTCCTATTCTCCTCTTGGCACCTTAGCCACGCACGCACAAGCACCTCGATTCTCAAGCCATCTGGTCGAGACTGGAATTGTGCAGTCACCGTGTGGGATCCTGCTCCCCAAACCTCCATGCCATTTGCTGGCCCCCATAATAGAGGTTTGTAAACACTGACTAGATGATTTTTTAAAACTGGGGGTAGCCCAGTAGGCACAGAACCTGCCAGAGACTCACTCCTGGGTGGGATCAGACTCACTTCTGGCTCGGGACCCTGCAGAACACGTTTCAATAGGCAAATTAAGAAGAAAATCATAAAACGGCCAACTTCCCGACGACACTCCACCTGTCAATGCCCTCCGTATTTTTTCTGGATGGTTGGATTTACATGGTCCCATCTTCAAACCTGCCCTGCCCTATTTTCAGGGATGTATCTAGCTGAGACTCTCCCTGCCCTTGGTCAGTGGCTCCCCGACATTTTGGGGTGATTGGATGACACAGCAGGTCCTTGCCACAGACACCAGGAGAGACATTCCTGGAGTGCAAGGCCCTTGGAGTGTGGAAGGACAACCCCTGTGAAGACGCAGCGTGGCAGGGGCTGTCAGTCACCAAGGACCAGTTGTCATCCTGCAGTGAACGCCTGGTCTCTTGGAAATAAGCTGGAGCACTGACTCACACCTAGGGCATGGTGTGGTTGGGGCGGGGGTCCCCGCGCCTGCCACGAAATGCTGTGGGAGGCCGGGGACAA
>NW_006160110.1:1818187-1823021 GCF_000334495.1 Tupaia belangeri chinensis | reverse complement strand
CCCCCGCCCCTGCCACGAAGTGCTGTGGGAGGCTGGGCACAACGCCTCAATGTGTGGAAAGTGAGCTAGCTGCAGGGTGGAGGAGCGGGCGCCTCCCCGGCCTCCCTTTAGGAGCCACAGCCCAGGGCAGCTGGAGTGAGTGGGTGGGGATTCCAGTCACTGCCCACCTTTGCAAAGAGCTTCACAGGCTCCTCTGGGTGAGCTCTCCACTGAGTGACAGCCCCTCTGATCCTCTCAAGCCTATGGCCTGGGTCAAAGTTCCCTCCAGCTGTTTCTTCTCAGGCCTGGAAGTGGGACCAGGCCTCACCTAGCTACACTATCTGATCTCCCCCAAGGGAGCTGTAGAAAACTAGACTCTTCACAGATACAAGCATGTCAGGGGTATGTGGAAGGCTCCGGGGGTGGGGTGCCCAACTGAGGGTCTGGAAAAGTCTAGCAGCATTGCATTTCTCCCTCCCCTTCTCTTTCCTTCTCTTCTCTCCTCCCTTCCCTCCTTCCTTCTTTTTCTTTTCCTTTTAATTGCCATAGGGCATATATGCTTGCAGAGACAGAGAGCGAAAGCACTCCCCAAGGTAGTATGGTCATGCTGCAATCCCTTCTACATTCTCCATCCTGTTGGGATTTGGGACACACCTGGCATTGTTTCAAGGTTTGGGACCAGGATTCGAACTGTGGTCAGCCTTGTGGGATTTGGCTCCCTTAACTACTGAGCCACAGGGCTGTCCTGAGTCTGTCAATTTCTGAATATTACATAGTTTTTTACTTATTTAGATCTCTTTTTAAAATAATATTTTATAGTTTTTAATATGGAAGTCTTCAACGTCTTTTGTTAGAATTATTCCTAGATAATTTGATTTTGCTTTTATGCTATTGTGAATGGTATCTCTGTTAAAATTTCAATTCCAAACTAGTGCTGCTCTATAGAAATGCAATCGATTTTTATATTGGCCTTGTATTTAAAAATCTTGTTATACCCACCTTTTCTGCATTTATTAAGATAATACAAGTTTTCACTTTTATGCTGAAAGCTTGGCAAATTAAAATAAATTATTTTTAAGAGTTATCACTCTTACAGTCTAGAATAAACTCCACTTAGCCATGATATATTATCCTTTTATATTATATATCATTAAATTTGGTTTGAAAATCTTTTTTTTTTTTTAAGGATTAAAAAAATCTATATTAATGCCATTGGCCTGACACTTTTTGCTTTCTTGTAATTTTTCTTTCAGGTTTGGTATGAAGGCTGTGCTTTATAAAATTAAGTTGAGATTATACTCCCTTTTGTTATACTCTGAAAAAGTTTGTGTGTGATTAAAGAGTTCCTTAAATCTGTGGTAGAATTTAACAATGAAGCTATTTGGGACAGAGGTGTTCTTTGTGGGGAGATTTAATGACAAATTTAATCTCTTTTATAGCCACGGGCTGTTTAGATTCTGCATTCTTGTGTCAGTTCTAGCAAGTACTATTTTTTAAAGGATTTGTTCTTTGCGAATTTTCCAGTGTAATACCCGGAGTTCATGATAGCCCCGCATTATCTTCTAGTGTGTGTAAGATGTCTTCTTTCTCATCCTGACATTGGTTGTCTGGACTTCACTCTCTCTCTTTTTTTTAAAGGTTTTTGTCACAGAGCAGGTATGCAGGTATGCTCGCCAGAGAAAGACAGAGAGATAGAGGGAATGTGAAGTCACCCCCCCAGGGGGCATGGCCACACTGCAGTCCCTTCTCCTCCATTGTCCTCTCAGGATTTTGGGCATGCATGTACATGTGCTCAATATGATTTTCAAGCCACCAGGTCTGGGACCGGAACCACAGTGGGCCATGTACAAGTCCAGTGCCTTAATTATTAAGCCACCTGTTGGCCTCCACTCTTTTTCCTAATTAGTCTTGCCAACATCTTATTAATTTTTTTGAAAAAAGAAACACTTTCTGACATTGTTGATCTTTTCTATTATGTCTAATCTTTAATGTTATTAGTTTTTGCTCCTATTACAATTTCCTTCTACTATTTTGGGGAGGATTTAATTCACCTTCCTTAAGAAATTATTATTATTATTATTATTTGGAGAGGTTTTTGCTATAGGGCACGTGCGCTCGCCAGACAGTCAGAGAGAGACAGACAGAAAGCGAGAAATCACCCCGCAGGGAGGATGTCCATGCCACAATCCCTTCTTCTCCATTCTCCTCTTGGGATCTTGGGCACGCACGCACATGCGCTCGGTGTGAGTTTTAGGCCACCGGGTCTGGGACGCAAACCGTGGTTGACTACGTGGGAGTCCAGCGACACAGCCATTACGCTAACTGCTGGTCCCAAGAAATTATTTTTTGAGAAAGATGTTTAGATGGTCAACCTTCAGTCCTTCTTCTAATATGTTATGTAATTAATGGTTGACATTTCTCTCCAAACACAGCTTTAGATGTATGCCACAGTTTAGAGATTTATATAACATATTTTTTTGGTTCAAAGTATTTTCTAAGCTCTTTTGTGACTTTGTTTTTGATTCAACTGTTATTCAGAAGTTTATGAATTTCCAAACATATTGAGATCTATCTTTTTCTTTTTTATTAATTAAAAGCTAAGTTCTACTGTAGTCAGAATATTTTCTATGATTTCATTTTATTTGAAATTTGTTCCAATTTACTTTACAATCCCAAAGATAATAAAATTTTGTATATTATTCATGTGCTCTTAAAACAAATGTATATTATGTTGGGTACTGTGTGTGTGCATATGTATATACACACATATATACACACACACACATAAATATATATATTTTATATATATAAATAATATATATATATATTAGGTCAAATATGTTTATTGTGTTGTTTAAAACTTTGATTTTTTTTTTTTTGAGAGTTTTTTTGCTACAGGGCGCGTGTGCTCGCCAGACAGACAGAGAGAGACATAGAGACAGAAAGCGAGAAATCATCCCCCAGGGGGGATGGTCACGCTGCAATCCCTTCTCCTCCATTCTCCTCTCGGGATCTTGGGCATGCACGCACACGTGTCCAGCGTGAGTTTTAAGCCACTGGGCCCAGGAACCGCGGTCGACTACGTGGGAGTCCAGCGACATAGCCATTACGCTAACTGCTGGTTCCCTAAAACTTTGATTTTTAAAAAACTCATTTTAAAATATATCATGTCTTCAGAACATCCCATTAAACCATGTACTGCTTAATAAATTTTTAGAAGAGAACATTCTGGCAACCATCATCCATGAAAGGTGACAGAAATTTGCTACCAAGTTTCCTGTCAACTATAGCCACCCCCATCCTCCAAGTATCTACTGTCTTGACTTTTATGGTAATTACTTTCTTGTCTTTTAAATTTTATTATTCAAGTGCAAGTACCTAAAAACTATGGCTTAATTTTGACATTTTATATAAATATCTTTTACATCTATTTCTTTCTTTTAAAATTTGCTAGAGGATACATCATCTGGCCAGAGAAAGAAGGAAGCCAGAAAGCACCTTCCCTGAGGGATGGTCAAGTTCCAATCCCCTCTCCTCTCTTCTTCTTTGGGAATTTTGGGCACACATGTACATGTGCCCAGCCATGTTTCTCAAGCCACTGGGAGTGGAGTCAACCACAGAGTTGGCCATGTGGGATTAGGTTGCCTTATAATCATGCCACCAGCTAGCCCTTAAGTCTCTTTTAATTTATAGTTTTTCTCTTGTTTCTCATAATTTATTTTTTTATTTTTTTATTTTTTGGAGAGATTTTCACTGTAGGGCACGTGCGCTCGCTAGACAGACAGAGAGAGACATAGAGACAGAAAGCGAGAAATCACCCCCCAGGGGGGATGGTCACGCTGCAATCCCTTGTCCTCCTTTCTCCTCTCGGGATCTTGGGCACGCATGCACACGCGCCCGGCATGAGTTTTAAGCCACCGGGTCCGGGACACGAACCGCGGTCGACTACGTGGGAGTCCAGCGACATAAGCATTATGCTAACTGCTGGTTCCCTCATAATTTATTTTTAAAAACCCAAGTCATTGCCTTTTAGAGTTTCTCATGTTCTGGATTTTGCTAATACATTTCCATGGCATAGTTTAACATATTCCTCTATCCTCTGGATTTCCTGAGAATTGGTCATTGGATCTGGTTGGTTTTGTTTGTCAAGACTCTTCTTTTTTTTTTTTTTTAAAGGTTTTTGCTATAGTGCACTTGCCAGAAAGACAGAGAGAGACAGAGAGACAGAAAGCGAGAAATCACCCCCTGGGGGAATGGCCACGCTGCAATCCCTTCTCCTCCATTCTCCTCTTGGGATCTTGGGCATGCACACACATGCACCCGGAGTGGGTTTAAGCCACAGGGTCCGGGACTCAAACCGCGGTCAACTACATGGGAGTCCAGCGACATTGCCATTACGGCAACTGCTGGTCCCGGCAAGACTCTTCATAAACTGTTGCTTGTTACATTTCATTGAGGGGCACGTGTCTGAAATTCCCTCTTCATGAGATTTAGCAGCTATTAGTATTCAATGTCTAGGTGTACTAATCCATTCGGGGTTGCAAAATAGTAACATTAAAATTCTATCATTCTTCATTTATTTGCTATTAATTGAATACTGCTTGAAAGAGAAATTTCACCTCATCTACTATTTAGTTTTCAGTTATTTTATAGAAAAAGCATGATAAATGCTTAATTAGTTCTTTTACTTACCAGCTTTCAAAATAGTTTCTCAGCATCTTCCAAGGGTGACCAATTAGTGCCACATTTAAAAAAAAAAAACAACTTGTACTTGAATTCTATTTTTCCACACACTTTTTTTTTTTCCCCCATAGGACACACATACTCACTGGAGATGAAAAGGAGAGGGAAAGGG
>NW_006160110.1:1772664-1818168 GCF_000334495.1 Tupaia belangeri chinensis | reverse complement strand
GGGGAGAGAAAGTGAGAAAGCACCCTTCTGGGATGATGACCACCTCACAATCCTTTCTCCTCTATTCTCCTCCTAGGATTTTAGGCATGCATGCACACCTACATGGTATGTTTTCAAATTGTTGGGTCCTGGATTTGAACCACCCAGTCGGCCAGGCAGGATCTAGCTGCCTTAACCACCATGCCAACAACTGGCCCTGGTACTACACTTTTTATATTATAACGAACCAATGGATTTGAGCATGTTTAATGCGCTCCATCCACTGCAGTAATTACCCTTGATTCTCAAATTGTCCCACCTTTGGGCAGCTGGAATGCTACTTGGCTCCTTTGTCTTTGATGTTTTTGATGGCGTCATTTCTATCTGGTATAAAAAGATACTTTAGGCTCATCTTGTACAATTTTTGCCCCACACATTTCTCCCGGAAGCTCTGATTTGTGTTGGAGGAAAATGATAGATTACCATCCAAATGTGGTTACTGAAAAACAGTTACAAAGGTTATTTTATATGTATACTCTCACCCCATTCTCCCTCCCCCTTCTGTTCTACCTCCTTTTTATAGGATTTAGAGTTAGTGCATGTTATACTCTCTCTCATGTCCCTCAAGCACTCTTTGTGTGTTTGTTTTAATAATTATTTATTTAATTAAATTAATCAATTAATTTTATTTTCATTTGATCAGAGAGAGTGAGAAAGGGAAAGTGAGAAAGCAAGTCACTAGGTCCAGAACTTGAACCATGGTTGGCCAAGTGGGAGTGTCCAGTGCCTTAATCACCACGCCATCCACTGGCCCCAAGCACTCTAAGTTTTATACACACACACACACACACACACACACACACACACACGGTTGTCAAAATTTCATTCTCTAGCAGTTTCCTAAAAAAGAGCAATAGAATTAACATTCTCTGAATTTTCACATGTTCTAGACATAATATTTCTGCAATACTTATAGTTAAAAGTGAAATCGCTAAGTGAAAAATTCTTAATTTTCATTTTTTCCCCTCACATATCTTAAATATCTTATCCATTTTCTTCTGTCATAAAATGTTGCTGTTGGAGCCAGCAGGTGGTGTAGTGGTTAAGGCACTGGTCCCCTACATGGTCGACCATGGTTCACCAGACCTGGTGGCTTGAAAATCACACCAGGCACTTGTATGTGTGTGCCCAAAATCCCAGGAGAAGAATGGAGAAGAAGGGATTGTGACATGGCCATCCCCACTGGGGGACGATTTCTCACTTTCTCTCTCACTGTCTCTCTCTGGTGAGCACGCATGTCCTATGGTAAAAACCGAAAAAAAGAAAAAAAGGAAAATATGTTGCTATCAAGGTATCTGACAACTGAAATTTTTTTCCACCTTGTAAGTTACTAGGTCTCTTTGTCTGGATACAAACAATTATCAGTATACAAAGAAATTTTCTTTTCTTTTCTTTCTTTCAAACCTTTTATTATTATAAAATAACTCCTTACTTCTGGTAATGTTTCTTGCCTTTTCACTTTTTAAAAGTGGCGCATGCATTCACTAGAGGCAGAGAGGTAGAAAGCACCCCCCCATGGGGCATGGTAATACTGCAATCCTTTCTCTTCCATTTCTCAGTCAATCTTGTCAGGATTCTGGGCATGAATATATAGATAGACACATGCCTGGTGTGATTCTCTAGTCACTAGAGCTGACATTCGAAGTGAGGTTGATCATGTTGGATCTGGTTCTCTTAACCTCCAGGCTATGGAGATGGTCCATTGTTTCTTGCTTAAACATCTACTTTTAAATTATTAATAGAGATAGGTTTTTGATTACTGTATTTTTTTACATTTTTTATACATTAAGTCTTACCATTCTGTGTTTTTTAAAATTTTAAGTGTGCTTCCCGTAAGCTGCTTATAATTGGGTTTTGTTTTTATCAAGTCAGATAATATTTATCTTTTAATGGGAACATTTGGTTTATTTAGATTTAATATAGTTACTGATTCACTTAAGTTTAATTTTTTTTAGAATTATTTATTTCATTTTTATTTATCATTTTTATTATTATTTTTAATCAGAGAGAGACAGAGAGAGAGGGAAAGTGAAAAAGCAGGGTCCAGGTCCAGGACTTGAACTGTGGTTGACCATGTGGGAGTCCAGTGCCTTAATCCCCACATCACCTGCCGGCCCCAACCTTAAATGTTATTAATTGCTTTCTCTTTGTCCCAATTAGTAATGTTCTCTTTTCTTTCTTGCCTTCTTTACTTCTCTTTAAATTAATATTCTTCCCTCTTAATCTGATACGTATATTTCTAAATATGATTTTTGAGGGCCAGCAGATGGTACGGTGGTTGGGGGACTTCCACATGGCTGACTATGGTTCGAGTCCTGGATCTGGCGGCTTGCTTTCTCACTTTCCATCTATCGTCTTCTCTCTCTGTCTCTCTCTGGTGAGCACACATGCCATATAGCAAATTAAAAATAATAATAATGATAAATAAAATTAAGTAATAAATAACATTGTTTTTGGTGACCAGACTTAGATATGATGGCATATTTAAGTTATCACTGTGTAAAATAAATCTGTACTTTTACCTCCTTTCAGACAATATGTGTGCCTTAGAAAAACATGAATTCCATTTACTCCCTTTCTGGCTTATGTGCTGTTATTATGCATCCCCAGCCTTGAAGTTGATGAAGCTTTCAAGTCCATGCCCGGGCTCTCATCTGCTCTCTTTGTAATTGGCAAATGCACCCAGACTCTGAATACCTGCCTTGTACACCTGAGTTTCTGCTTTCCCAGGATGTTGGCCCAGTAATTTCTCACTTTCATATTCACTTTCTGATGCCTTCAACGACTTTTGTACTTAGTCCAGCTTTTCTAGTTGACTTTCGTGGAACAACTGGTCTAATGCCTCTGTCATTAATGGGCGTCTGGTACATTAACTATACTCTACTTTAGATAAAGACCTACTGGGGGCTGATTTCTCACTTTCTTGGCTCTCTGTTGAGTGCATGTGCTCTATAGCAAAAATCTCTTTTAAAAAAATTAAAGGGCTGGCAGGTGGCATGGTGGTTGAGAGCACTAAACTCCCACATGGCCAACCATGGTTTGTACCTGGCGGCTTGCTTTCCCCCTCTATCTTGTTCTTTCCCTCTCTGGTCAAATTAAAATAAGTAAATAAATACGGTTAAATAAAATAACGATTAAAAAAATAAATTAAAAAAAGGGACCAGCAGGTGGTATAGTGGTTAAAGTATTAGACTCCTACATGGTCGACCATGTTTCAAGTCCCAGACCCATTGGCTTGAAAATCATGCCGGGCATGTGTGCATCTGTCCCCAAAAGCCCAGAAGGAGAATGGAGAAGAAAGGACTGTGATTTGACCACCCCCCGGGGGATGATTTCTTGTTTTCTGTCTGTCACTCCAGTGAGTGCACACACCTATAGTAAAAATCTCTCTTAAAAAAAAAAAAAAAAGATCTATTGAGCAGGCATGGTGCACTGCTGCTAATAGGTAGTCCAAACCCCACAGCTGTCAGCATGTGTATTGTCTGGGAAAGGTGACTCATAGACCTGGCGTGATATTGCAACAGGGGTCAGGTGTGCATGTCTGCCAGGCCTGGGAGCTACACATATTGCTTAGCTTCTGAGCAAACGTAATTCTAAAGGGCATCTGAGGTGGGTGGCCTGTGCTGTCCTAGGCAGATTTTGGATTAGCGCCGGGAGCCCATGGGGCCTACCTAGACTGACGAGTCAGTGAGAAAACAGACTCTTTGTTCCACCTTTGCCAAGGTAGATATAATGAGTGCTTGGTACTAGTTCAGCAGTCTGTGGTCCAAAGATAAGTCTGGGCTGATGGTCAGAGTCAGCATATCCTTGCCAAGGGCAGCGGAAGGGTGTGAAATGGGCCATTCCTGCAGCTACTGTGGTCTTCCTATGAATAGGAATGAAGATGCCATCGCAGATGGGGATTCCACGTGACCCTCACTGGCAAGGGCCTGGCTGGGGCCTGGAACTTCCATGCCTTACACACGCCATTTTATTATTGGTGTTATGGACTGAATTGTGTCCCACACCACATTCACATGTTGAAGTTTAACCACAGTACTTCTGTGTTCCCTGGAAACCCGCCACCCACGTGGTCCTAAAGTATCTGAATGTGTGTGTGTATATATATACACACATTTATAAATAGAATATATAAATACATGAATTATAATATCTATGACATACTTAACATCTGTATGTGCATGTGTGTGAGTGTGTGTGTGTTTCTTTTAGAGACAGGATCTTGCTGTTTTGCCCAGGCTAGTTTTAAACTCACACTCACCCTGCGTCAGCCTCCTGAGTAGCTGGGGCTCCAGGCCTCTGTCTCCGTGGTGTCTGGCTTTTGGAAAGTGACTCCCCAGTGCTTCATTTGCTCCTTGTTCCTAAGTGTGTCTGGGTCTCTTTCCAGCCATGTTTCATCTCTGTTTACCAACCACTCCTCAGTGGAAGACTCTACCAGGTTCCTGTCTCAGAGGCAGAGAGCCCAAATTCCCGAGGTGCCTAACCTGAGGGGACCTAGCACCTGACTCTGGCTCGTCTGCTGGAGCCCTCAGGAACGGTGATTGGACTCGCTCCTCTGCTTGGTCCCACAAGTGTTAGCAGGGACAGGGCCTCACCCCTGCTGCATCATGCACTTGTTCTTTGACTTGCACAAACCTCCCTGTTTCTGGCTCTAAAGCTCTTATGCTGCTGCTTGTCCTGTTTGGCTCCTGTGGCCCTGTGGTTCCTGGGAACTCAGTGGAACAACCCAAACAAAACTGTGACCCTTGCCCTCCTGGCTGAGGGAGTCCAGACCTAACCTCTGTGGCTGCCTGCGCTCAATTGATTGGAGGGGGAGGCAGTGAGTTCTTAAGCTTTATTCTCCCACCCCCAACCCCACACACTGCACACCCAAACAGGGCAGCAAAGCAGGTGAGGAGCCAAATAAGGAGCCACTTCACTCCCAGGGCGATGACCTCACCTACCTGCTGTGGCCTCTGGGCGTCTGCAGCTGCTCCCCTGGGGTAACGTGTGTGTGTGTGTGTGTGTGTGTGTGTGTGTGTGTGTGTGCATTCAAATCACATTTCAACTTGTTCATTAGCCAATAGCACATATATAAAATTCATTTGTATTATTTGACCACAGAAGTGCTAGAAACTAAAATGTGAGGCACAGACGATGATGCTGGTTGTTATCAGTCCCCAGCCGTGACCTCGGCAGGCAGTCTGGTTTCTCCTGAGGCCTCTCAAGGTGGCTTGTGGATGCCGGTTCTCACAGTGCCCTCACCTGGGCTGCTGTTTCTCGGGCCCTTGGCATCGCCTCCTTCTACCTTCTCGTGCCTGCTTAACGTCAGCTCCTGATGAACACACGAGTGTGACAAACCTCCCTAGTGCCCACTCCTTTGCTAGTCCTAAACCCTAAAAGCTCTCCTTCATTCTTCCAGCGTTAACTTTTGTAATGAGTAACTCTGGATATCTGACTCAAGCATGAGAATAATGACTTTTAAATCTGAGTCAAGTGCAAAATTCTTTATTTTTTTACTTTTTAAAGAGAGGGTCTGCTTGTTGAGATTCTTCTGCCTCAGCTTCCCAGCTGGGACTAGAGGCACATGCCAGAACACTTGTCTCCCAGGCCTGCGTCAAGCTTGCAATCTTCCTGCCTTGGTCAGTGTCTTTCAGTGGCTAGGATGACAGGGACACCCTGCCATACATAGCTTTTAGGTTAGACTGGGAATTGAACCTGGGCCCTTCATGTGATCCCAACCCACAAAGCACAGCACCCTTGAGCATGCCACCATGATGAGGCCTTCAAACCTCTTTACACCAAGGAAAGAAAGTTTTATGGGAACCAACAGATGGAGTAATGGTTACATCACTGGACTCCATGTGGTTGACTGTGGTTCAAGTCCTGGACCCAGTGGCTTAAAACTCATGCTGGGCATGGGTGTATGCGTGCCCAAGATCCCGAGAAGAGAATGGAGAAGGGATTGCAGTGTGGCCATCCGCCCTGGGGGGTGTGGTTTCTCGCTTTCCCTCTTTGTCTCTCTGCAAGTGCATGTGTCCTGTGGCAATGGCAAAAATTTCTCTCAAAAAGAAAAAAAAAAAAGAAAGTCCCATGATCCCCAGGACTGACCTAAAGTATTCTGCTTGTCATATTTACATAGGTATGAACACAAAGTTATTTAAACTTCATATACTTTAATAGTGCTTACATAACTCTATAAATGAAATTGGCATACAAATGAAATACCAAAAATCCCTATGCCCAAATCCAAGGTAGCACATTTATTTTAATGTGACCTCCCATGTGAGTTTTCGGAGCCCCAAACTGTGGGGATGATTCTGAATGATGTCACCTGGGCTGGGTGATGATATCACTCTTCTGGTTCTTTCCTGGAAAAATTGCAACAGTCGCTTGTATGGAGCAGCACCATGGAGGGCTATGAGTGACATCCTCTATCCTTTCTTCTTTCAAGTTACTATTATTATTATTTTGGTTTAGTTTTTATTTATTATTATTATTATTATTTTAAATTTCATTTTCTTTTATACATTCAATCATGTTATTTAGCTTACAAAGTCAATATTTCATCATGTGAACATTTCTCCCTAGTCCAGTTAATAAAACTATAAATTTTTTTTTTTTGAGAGGTTTTTGCTATAGGGCAAGTGCGCTCACCAGAAAGACAGAGAGAGACAGAGAGACAGAAAGCAAGAAATCACCCCCCAGGGAGGATGGCCATGCTGCAATCCCTTCTCCTCCATTCTCCTCTTGGGATTCTGGGCATGCAAGCACACGCGCCCGGTGTGAATTTAAGCCACTGGGTCCGGGACTCGAACCGCGGTCGACTACATGGGAGTCCAGTGACATAGCCATTATGCTAACTGCTGGTCCCAAACTATAAAATTATCTTCAACTAATAATACCACGTTTCTTTGTCTCATTATTGCTTTGCTTCTCTATTCTTCTTCTAACGCTGTTATTACTATTTGGCCTGGAACACTCTAGACACGTTTGCTTGTGAGATGATCTTTTATATGCTGTGCAACATGTTTACATTCATTCTTTAGACTTTCATCCAAATGGAAATAAAAACTTTCACCCCGAGAAGTCACCGGCTTTCTGAAAGCCTGGTGGTCCTCAGTATGTTCTTAGACTCCAGTTCTATAGTCCCTGCATTTGGGGTCAGCCTTTTCAAGAAGCCCTTTACTAGCTTCCCTGAGGGGCTGTGTTTGTCCCCGGGGCGCTCCACTCCCAGTGCCCTGTAGGCTGAGGTCCCGAAGAAGGAGCTGACCTGGCTTGTTTTGCTTTGCTTTTCCTGGCTGGAGCCTGGCGCATGGTCAGCACGTGCATGACTGGAACCAAATCCAGGGGCCGTGCAGCCGCGCAGGGAACCGCTTCTGGCTCCACTGAAGGGGCCCCAAGTCTCTGGCTGGCCAGGGCTGGCCCAGTGAGGGGCCTTTGCTCCCCAACCAGTCACTTGCGGTTGGCTGCTTGCTGCACCTCCACCAGAGGAAAAAATAGCAGTCGGGTCTTTGGAAAAAACTAGCCACTCACACAACGGGAATAGCAACTGAAGACGTCCTCAAAAACAGAAACACCTGCTTCGAAATTGTGACAGGAAATGAGACTTCAGAAATGCCACAAGAGCTGGTGAAGTGGTGTCCCTCCCTCACAGAGCCAGCCAGGCTGGGGCCCAAGGCCCTGGGGGCTGCAGGGCAGGCCACGCTGGGCCTGCGGGGCCTGCTGGGGCTGTGTGCATTGGGGCCAGTGTGGCCTGCCTGGTGTTGCCTGGTGGCCGCCCCTGTCAGGACTCTCAGTCCAGGCTCCACACTCCAGCGCTCCAATCCCTGCAGTAGCAGAAGCTCAGGGGGAGGAGGGACAGTGACGCAGAGCTTCCGTATTGTGGACTACCCAGCTATTGGCAGGTCACCTTGACTGGTGTCTCTTTAAAGACTCTTCGGGCTTTTAGGGGAAGTGGAAGGGCGCCGCTCAGCCTGCCACAGGGGTCTCCGAAGTTGAGAAGGGGGGACAGATGATCCATGTGGTCAGACAAAGAAAACAATAGTCCAACAACTTATTGTAGATCTATATCTTGCTTCAAAAATTTTGAAAGAGCAAGCTCTGCCCTCCTGTTCCCTTCCACAGCTGATGGTCTTACTGCCCCAGACTGCTATGTGGGAGGAGGGTGCCGAGGCAGCGGGGAGTGGGTGTTTGAGCAGATTGCAACCTACTGTGCCCACTGAGGGGACTCAGACTCTGATCTGAACCTAAGGAAGGGACAGCGGCTTCAAAACAATGTGGTAGAGAAAGCTTGGACTGAAGATGACACTAATGGAAATCATAGCCCGCAGTGGCAGAGCGGGGCCACATTGGCTCCCACTCCAGCATGAGCTGTTGTCAGCCACCTGATGCAGTGGACAATGGGTCCAACAATCGGATCCGACAGTCAGATCCGATGAGTTGGCCTAAATGAACGTCATCCAGGAGACCACTGGAAATACGGCTCTCCAGCCATGTTGTTCAGGTTGCCTGTGGTCTGCAGTGCATTTGGCCAGGAGAGAGTGACAAGACATTGACAAATACTGATAATTTCATCTTTTTAACTCTTCTTTCCTGGGAAATTTTAAAGTAATATTGCATAATAAAACAACTAGTCAGAAGTTTTGGCTGCACAAACAACTTTTGGGCCCCTGGCAACACTGACCCAGGGTAGAGGGGTCTAAGACTTTGGGTGCATCAGAGTCACTGGGGGACTTGTTAACCCCCTGGTCATGGGGCCCAACCCCAGAGGGGTTATTCAGCAGATCTGGGAAGGGATGTGAGAGTTATACTTCTACCAAGTCTCTAGGTGGTGCAGATGGAACTGGTCTGGCGACTGCTGGTCTGTAAAAATACAGAAATGCCTATGGCCTGGATGAAAGAGGCTGAAAGCAGGTGAGGCCACTTCTGCCCATAGCAGCCTTCCTCTTAGGTGACGATAGTGTCTAGCTTGAAGACGCACAATCTCTGCCAGCACGGCCTGGCACACTGCCTGAGACTTGCTAACCACGGCCCCACAGAGGCCTCTAGAGGGGTGTTAAGGAGTGCCCAGTGGGGCCCGGGGTCCATAGTCCCACCCTCTGTCCTCACTGTCAAGGGCTCAGGTTTGGGACCCTCAGGCTCTGATCTGAGTTGGATTCCCCGCACAACCACTAGCTATTTTTTTTTCTTTTTGAGAAGTTTTTGCTATAGGGCGCGTGCGCTCGCCAGACAGACAGAGAGAGACAGAGAGACAGAAAACGAGAAATCACCCTCCAGAGGGGGTGGCCACGCTGCAATCCCTTCTCCTCCATTTCTCCTCTCGGATCTTGGACACGCACGCACACGCACCTGGCGTGAGTTTTAAGCCACCGGGTCCAGGACGAGAAACGCGGTCCACTACATGGGAGTCCAGCGACATAGCCATTACGCTAACTGCTGGTCCCACAGCCACTAGCTTTTGACCTTGAATCTTAGGAAAATCAATGTGCAGCAACAACAAACTTATCGTACTTTCTAGTTCTCTTGTTGCCGTCAAGAGGGTTGGGTCTTGTTAGCTGAAGACCTTGGCTGCCAGGCTCAGTGAAGGTGGTGGGCATATAAGCAAGAAGGACTTGTTATCAGGAGCTGGAAGCTGGAGGCAGCTGTGCAGAGGGAGGAGAAAAAGGAGCTGTGAGCCATGGGGTCCCACACTGCTCCTCTGACCCCCACACTATCCTCCTCCTCTAAGGGGCATGTCCCTCCTAAGTGGCTCAGTCCAGCATGCTGATGGATGTGGGCAAAGGCCTGTTTACTACAGAGGTCCCATGCCCAATAGGTTAGAGTGGCCAAATGGATGTTGGGCCCTTCCCCATATCCCTTAGCCCTGAGGCTCCTCCCACATTTACTCAAATTCATTTCCCTTTTAAATCATGTGTATATGTTTTTATAGGAGACTCTCTAAATCCAGAGGCAAGGGTTCTAACTTTCTTCTTTTCGAGAATTATTTATTTTTATGTACTCATTTATTATTATTTTTTAAAATTTTGGCCAGACACACACACACACACACACACACACACACACACACAGAGAGAGAGAGAGAGAGAGAGAGAGAGAGAGGAAGCAAACCACCAGGTCTGGGACTGGAACCATGGTTGGCCATGTGGGAATGTCCAGCACCTTAACCACCATGCCACCTCCTGGTCCCCAAGGGCTCTAACTATGATGGCAGGATTTCCAGCACGAGCCAGGCAATGAGAGTCAGGCTTTATGTTAGGCCCAAATCACATCCCCATACACAGGCCGCTCACTTGTGAGGGAAGCCTGTTTCTTGCACTTGGTTTTGTCGGCTGCTGGTGAAAAATATCAGAGCTCCAGCCCTGACAGGCAGCCTGCATGGAGAAGGGACGGCTTTGTGCAACTCCTACCCGGTCCCCGAGTCTCCCTGTGCCTGCTGCGACAGATTGAGGAGGCTTGGGGGGCCTGAGGTCCCCTTCTTTCTCAGCACCCCTTCTAATAGGGCCTAAGCTTTGTCTTTAGGGTTAACCGTGAGATCCTTTAGCTGTGCCATTTAGTGCCTAAAAGGGGCTGTAGAGACTGGTGTAGAGCCAACAGCCTTGGAGGGGGCTGAGAGCTCCCTCTCCCTGCCTCACTGCCCAGCTTGGTGAGCCTGAGCAGGGTCCACAATGTCACTGAGCCTGTCCCTTGGCCTGCGAAGTGGGTGATGGAAAGTGGCTGTGTGATGGCTATGAAGAAGGGAACGTGGGCCAAGCGCCAGCTGTTGGAGGTTCAGCTTGCATCTGTATTCTGTGCTGGTTGAAGCTAAATTTCAGAAAACTCCACTGAAAGCCAAACTCAGGAAGGGACTCCTGAGGGCATCTGAAGGTTAGACACATGAACTCATTAATTCATCCATGTCACTGCAAGTCGGCTGTGTGTCAGACAATGAGCAGTACATACATAAGAACAAAAGACTCTCTGGAGAGCTATTCATGCAGAAGGTCCTTGGGGCTCTGGTGGACTTCCCAGGAGGCAGTGCTGCTGGGGGTGGCGGTGAGGGTGGGGCAGGAAGCGGCAGGGCCAGTCGATGGAAGCACTTTTCCATTCTAGGCAAAGTGGCAGAAGAATTACAGAGGGACTGCCAGACCTGAGGGCCCAGAGTGAGACAAAGGGGAGGCTGGTGTGGGTGGATAGCCTCACTGGGCCCTGAGGGCTCCACCTAGATGCCAGTCCCTGGAGGATCCCTTCTCTGTACATATGGCCCCTTGAGTCATCCCAGGACATTGCAAGCTTCCAAATCAGGGCTTTCGAGACAGACTCGAGTGTAGACCTTGCTCCCTGCTCTGCCTTTAAAGTCACTTTAGGGCTCTCAGTTTTCCCATCTGTGAAATGGTGATGGTTGCATCTTGTTATTCCCTCTGCCAAGGAAGATCAAACGAAGTAATAAAAAGGCTTCCAAGGGACAGCACTTAAGCCATTGTGCATCTAAAGCAGATTAAAGTGCCGGTCCTTGGTAGCAACCTCCTCCTCAAATGGCTTTGTATTTTAAAAACAAGACAATGAAACCTCTTAAATGTAACAGCACGTGGAACAATCTGACTTTTCAACCTCTTCAAGCTGAGGCAGAAATCCTAATAGACCAAGAGTGGGGAGGAAAACAGCTGACTACTGGCCCAGCTGTGATCCAGGGCAGGCATACACCTGGCTCACCCTCAGCTGGCTGCTGGATGCCACTGTTAAAACCACGGGTCTTGTGAGGTCTGCATGGCTCTATTGGGTGCCCTAGATGTGGTGGCTGCACAGATGTCTCGGTGGGGAGCTGCCCCTTTCTAGACAGGCTCAGGGGATTTCATCAAGACAGCAATGGCCAGACTGCAGCTGGCAGTGACCTGTCTGCATGCCCCACCTCCCTGCTGGGGTGATTAGGGGTCTCCTGCATGCTGTTTTCTCACCCAATTCTTTCATCAAAAGAGCATAGCCACTGGCCAAGAAAGCCTTAGAGCAAGGTCCTCTGAGTCCGATCTGCCAGCCAATCTGGCCACTGCCTCTTCTGCACAACCTATGAACAAGAAAGTTCTCTACGTTTTGAAATGGTTGAAAAAGCTCAGAAGAAAACTGTTTTGTGACATGTGAAAAATCATATGACAAATGTTAGCATTTATAAACAATGATCTCATTTCTTATGTTTATGGCTGCTTTTGTGCTATGACGGAAAAGTTGGGTGGTTGCTACAAGACTATCAGATCTTAAAACTTAAAATATTTATTATCTGGGGGGACCAGCAGTTAACGTAATGGCTATGTCGCTGGACTCCCATGTAGTCAAATGCGGTTCCAGTCCCAGACCCGGTGGCTTAAAACTCATGCCGGGCGCGTGTGCGTGCGTGCCCAAGATCCCGAGAGGAGAGTGGAGGAGAAGGGATTGCGGTGTGGCCATCCCCCAGGGAGGTGATTTCTTGCTTTCTGTCTCTCTGTCTCTCTCTGTCTGCCTGGTGAGCGCACGTACCCTATAACACAAACCTCTCAAAACAAAACAAAACAAAACAATATTTATTATCTGGGGACCAGCAGATGGCGAAATGGTTACGTTGCTGGACTCTCACATAGATGACCATGGTTTGAGTCCCAGACCCAATGGATTCAAACTCATGCCAGGCATGTGTGCATCGGTGCCTAAAATCCCAAGAGGAGAATGGAGGAGAAGGGATTGCAGTATGGCCATCCCCCCGGAGGGTGATTTCTCACTGTTTTTGTGTGTCTCTCTCTCTCTGGTCTGTTTTTCTTCTCTGTCTCTCTGTCTCTGCCTCTCTAATCTGACTTTTCAACCTCTTCAAGCTGAGGCAGAAATCCTAATAGACCAAGAGTGGGGAGGAAAACAGCTGACTACTGGCCCAGCTGTGATCCAGGGCAGGCATACACCTGGCTCACCCTCAGCTGGCTGCTGGATGCCACTGTTAAAACCACGGGTCTTGTGAGGTCTGCATGGCTCTATTGGGTGCCCTAGATGTGGTGGCTGCACAGATGTCTCGGTGGGGAGCTGCCCCTTTCTAGACAGGCTCAGGGGATTTCATCAAGACAGCAATGGCCAGACTGCAGCTGGCAGTGACCTGTCTGCATGCCCCACCTCCCTGCTGGGGTGATTAGGGGTCTCCTGCATGCTGTTTTCTCACCCAATTCTTTCATCAAAAGAGCATAGCCACTGGCCAAGAAAGCCTTAGAGCAAGGTCCTCTGAGTCCGATCTGCCAGCCAATCTGGCCACTGCCTCTTCTGCACAACCTATGAACAAGAAAGTTCTCTACGTTTTGAAATGGTTGAAAAAGCTCAGAAGAAAACTGTTTTGTGACATGTGAAAAATCATATGACAAATGTTAGCATTTATAAACAATGATCTCATTTCTTATGTTTATGGCTGCTTTTGTGCTATGACGGAAAAGTTGGGTGGTTGCTACAAGACTATCAGATCTTAAAACTTAAAATATTTATTATCTGGGGGGACCAGCAGTTAACGTAATGGCTATGTCGCTGGACTCCCATGTAGTCAAATGCGGTTCCAGTCCCAGACCCGGTGGCTTAAAACTCATGCCGGGCGCGTGTGCGTGCGTGCCCAAGATCCCGAGAGGAGAGTGGAGGAGAAGGGATTGCGGTGTGGCCATCCCCCAGGGAGGTGATTTCTTGCTTTCTGTCTCTCTGTCTCTCTCTGTCTGCCTGGTGAGCGCACGTACCCTATAACACAAACCTCTCAAAACAAAACAAAACAAAACAATATTTATTATCTGGGGACCAGCAGATGGCGAAATGGTTACGTTGCTGGACTCTCACATAGATGACCATGGTTTGAGTCCCAGACCCAATGGATTCAAACTCATGCCAGGCATGTGTGCATCGGTGCCTAAAATCCCAAGAGGAGAATGGAGGAGAAGGGATTGCAGTATGGCCATCCCCCCGGAGGGTGATTTCTCACTGTTTTTGTGTGTCTCTCTCTCTCTGGGGGTGATTTCTTCTCTGTCTCTCTGTCTCTGCCTCTCTGTTGAGTACACACACCCTATAGCAAAAATCTAATATTTATTTACTTATTCCTGGTCATTTGAAGGAAAAGTGTGCTGATCCCTGATTCAGAGATACATTCCTTCCAGCACTACTTGCACTTTAATTCACACTCACGCTTTAAGCAAAAGATGTTCTATGGGTGGAATTTCAGGCACAGTATCTATGATAGGTGACTTCCTCTGGCCAATTTTTCCAGGGGAGTGTGTGGGGAAAATTAGATCCAGGCAACAAAGAGGCAGTAGGATGCAAAATAGAAGCTTGGAGGCAGGCAACAGGAATCCTGGTTTCTAATTCCAGCTTCAGCTAACTGATAATTATGTGATTTTGAGCAAAAAGTCCCCTTACATCCTAGTGCTTTCCTCATTCTTCTAAGAGCTGCCTTCCTGACCTTAAAGAGGGAGATAATAGCTGTGAAATGCTTTAAAACCTAAAGTGTCATGCACAAAATGTATTCTACAACATTGATAATGTATTTCTTTTAAGGCAAGGGAAACAAAAGTATCTATAGATGTATTAACCCTAATCTTAAAATCTTTGGTTTGACAACAATTACTATAGGCCCTTGCATTTGTGCAACAGACACGTCAGTCCTTCCCCAGAAAGTCTCTGCAGAGGCACAACTCTGAGCTACTCAGCTGCAATGAGTGAAATCTACCGAACGGTCCAATAATCGTGTCCAGGATAGCTAGCTGTTCTCTCCTAGTTACAACAGACATAGTAACTAATACATGAATGGAGAGAGAGAGGAGAGAGAGGAGAGAGAGAGAGAGAGAGAGAGAGAGAACGAGAGGGAAAGTGAGAACTCACCCCCAAGGGGATGGCCACAGCGCAGTTCCTTCTCCTTTCTCCTCCTGGGATTTGGGCATGCACATCACACATCTGGAGTGATTTTCAAGCTGCTCCAGGACTTGAACCATGATTGATC
Organism: Tupaia belangeri chinensis; assembly: GCF_000334495.1. Taxonomy (NCBI): domain Eukaryota; kingdom Metazoa; phylum Chordata; class Mammalia; order Scandentia; family Tupaiidae; genus Tupaia; species Tupaia belangeri. Next base: position 1,803,197 of record NW_006160110.1, on the reverse strand, counting down.
ATGTGAGACTCTAGTACCTTAACCACTATGCCACCTGCTGTCCCCAATGCTCTGTAGCTTTTTTTAAGAATGATTTAATTTTATTTATCATCATTATTATCATTTTAAAATTTGCTACGGGTCATGCATGCTCACCAGAGAGAGACAGAGAGAGAAAGAAAAGTAAGCTGCCAGGTCTGAGACTTGAACCACGGTCAGCCATGTGGGAGTCTAGAGCCTTAACCACTGTGCCACCTGCTGGCTCCAGTGCTCTGTGTTCCTGATGTGGCCTTCTCAAGTCTCATGAAGGACTATCCATGAGTCACATGGGTCTTTGCAATCAGAGACTCTGGCCATGGTGGCCTTTTCTAGAAGCTGTCCAACATATCTTTTTTTTTTTTTTTTGAGCGGTTTTTGCTTTTGGTTTTTTTCGCCAGAAAGACAGAGACAGAGAGACAGAAAGCGAGAAATCACCCCCCCCCCAGGGGGGATGGCCACACCACAATCCCTTCTCCTCCATTCTCCTCTCGGGATCTTGGGCACACCCGCACACATGCCTGGAGTGAGTTTAAGCCACTGGGTCTGGGACTCGAACCACAGTCAACTATATGGGAGTCTAGTGACATAGCCATTATGCTAACTGCTGGCCCCCGCATATCTTTAAATATAATCTCTAGAAGTGGCTTCTTTTTATGGCAGCCCCAGTTTCCAGATCCTACAAATTGCTGATTTCAACAGTACCTAATGCTCACAAGTCATGGGGGTAGGGGATGCAGTAAGGGCAGGAATAGGTGGCAACCATATTGTTTTTCTTTTGAGAATTATTTTAATTAACTTTATTTTAATTTGACCAGAGAGAGAGAGAGCGAGCGAGAGAGGGAGAAAGTATGAAAGTAAGCTGCCAGGTCTGGGACTTGCATAGCGGTCAGTCATGTGGGAGCCCAGTGCCCTTAACCACCATACCACCTGCTGACCCTTGGCAGCCATGTTTTATTTGGGTACCTAAACAAGTTGCAATCAAAATTGTAACCGTACCCTGTAATGGTCCCAAAGCACCAGACAGAAACAGAATTTACACTTGGCATGTTTATTTCCATTCCAAAACATGTGTGTTCTTAAAAATGCAAACCCACACCCAAGCCCATGCCAAAACAGTTGCAACAAATTGCATCACCTGGATTGTTGTTGTTGTTGTTCATAACAGCTAGCCTACGTTGACAGTGCAAATTAGCCAGTTGTGTGCTATTTTAAACTCTTCCTGCTCCTTTCCCCATTTTGAGCCAAGGGCTCACACAGCTGCCCAGAACGAAGGAATTCAATCAGCATCAGAAGAATGCATTGAAGTCCTGTTTCCTAAGCCCCAGGAGAGATCTGAGTGGGAGAGAAGGACCCAGCTAGCTGAGGACAGAGTCCTTCTTTATGTATCTTTCCCCAGGCTCAATGTTAGGCCTCCTGCTGACAAATGCTAGTGGGAGAGAACAAAGGAGAAGGGCGACTAGATTGCAAGAGAGCCCTAGGAAGGCCTGGGGATGAGGAGTGGGTGGAAGCACTTCCTGAGGATCTGCCTGCTGCCTCCAGAGCCTCGCCTACTAGCTTGGCTGGTCAACTTGGTTCTGGCAGAAAGGGCTGCAAGTAGGGCCAGTCTTCACCCTGTTCTTGCCAGAACCCCCCAGTCCTGGCCATAAACCTTACCTCGCCAAGCTAGTCTTCACTGGACCCTCTAGCTATGTATCTGGACCGCTGAGCTGAAGGTCACCTTTTTTCTCTGCTGTCTCTTCTTGGTCAGTTTCAGAATACATTTTTTTGGTCTCTGCTCATCCCCTGTCCTCTTCCAAAATGGCAGTTTCTACTCTAAATGCACCCAGGGTTTAGGGTGGGCTGGGCTGGATGCCTCGTGTGCTCATACCTCCACGTGGCCAGCTCATACCCTGGCTCAGTGTGGAAGCTGGGGACGTGGTCAGCCTGTCTCCCAGTTCTGAGTCTTGCAGTACCTTGGGTCCCCATCCATGCCAGCTATTCATCATGACTTGTCATCAATAGGCCCCTGGGATGGTTCAGTGACCATGTCCCTGTCAGCCTCCAGGGTGTCCATGGAGGCACTGGCATGGGGTCAAGATCACCCTGGCAGAGGCCTCATGCGGTGTGTGCCTGGTGAGGGAGCCAGGCTGGCCTGGAACCTAACAGGGTATTAAGTGGAAGCCCCAGCACAGGGTCTACAAGTACTAGATGCTCAGTAATGAAGAGCAACAAGTACCTGAGTGTCCAGGAGGGTCAGGCTGTGACCTACATGGGCTAGGTATTCTCTAGGAACAAGATACACTGTTTTACTATAATTAGTATAGACTGTGAACTCAGATTCCAGGTTGGTGCTGAGGGCGCGCAGCTCCCACTGCCACTATTTTGTCAGGAGCACCTCCTGGCTTCCAGGTCTGGCAGGCTTGCTAAGCCTCATGTCCCCCTTATGTGTGAAGTAGGGTAACTGCCCCACTTCAAAGACTCGGCAGAAAAATCAACTATAAACAGAATTCTTTCTGGAATGAAATAAAGACAGTGGAGCCGTTTAAGCGAGAGCCCAGAAGCCCCAGGTCTGAGGACACAGTGGCGGAGATCCTCTCCCTGACTTGGCCCCATGCAGTAGTGCCAGGATTTTTCCCTTTTACGCCGTCTTCCTTGGTCAAAGTAAGTTCACACACAGAGCTTCAAGTTGGGTAGTTTCCTCTTGTGACCCAGCTTCGTAGACTGTGGGAGCATGAAGTATTCTTAAAGAATGCCTCCAAAGAGGGGAACCAGCAGTTAGCGTAATGGCTATGTCGCTGGACTCCCACGTAGTCGACCGCGGTTCGCGTCTCGGACCCAGTGGCATAAATCTCACGCCGGGCGCGTGTGCGTGCGTGCCCAAGATCCCGAGAGGAGAATGGAGGAGAAGGGATTGCGGCGTGACCATCCCCCCTGGGGGGTGATTTCTTGCTTTCTGTCTCTATGTCTCTCTCTGTCTGTCTGGCGAGCGCACGCGCCCTATAGCAAAAACCTCTCCAAAAAAAAAAGAAAAAGAAAGAATGCCTCCAAAGAGTAATACCAGGAGCTATGTGATGCGATAAACATCTTCCTGGCTCATTGATTTTACTCTTGAAACTGTGTGTGGGGAGTTAATATAAGACAGTTTCACATCAAATACATTGTTTGGCAGGTGGCGTGGAGGTTAAGGGTGCTGGACTCCCACATGGCCGACTGGTTTGAGTCCAGACCTGGCAGCTTGCTTTCTCATTTACCTTCTCTCTTTCTCACTTTGTCCCTCTCTGGTCAAATTAAAATAAAGTTAAATGATTAAAAAAAAAAAGTTTGAAAAGTGCAAACTGTTGATGAAAATTGAACAAGCCTCTAGAGAGTTCAGGCTTGCACCTAACGCAGAGGTCCCTAACCTGGTGTTGGAGAGCCCTGCACTCCTACTTGCATGCAGCCCTGCCTGGGCCCAGCTGACCTACTGAGGCAGCGTCCCTGAGGAAGGGGTCCAGTGTCATCATGTTTAAATAGCTCCCAGGTAAATCTCATGTTCAGGGGGATTGAGCAGCACCAGCTCAAGGGTGTTTGCTCGTGAAACTCGGGTAGAAGGTAGATAGGTGTCTCTGTGCACACTCCCTCAGCAATGGCCCCTCTGTAGATGAGATGAAGTGATTTCTCCAAGATTTGAGTGATGGAGTGAGAAATCCAATGGGAGCATTGCTGGATTAAACCAGTGTTAACATCTAAGACTGAAAGGAAGAGGAAGTCTACCAGGGTTGGCTGCAAATGGTCTAGATTCTGAACCTTAGCTTACCCTGAGAGACTGGATACAGATCTGGCAAAGAGGACCAAGGACTTACGCTTCAGTGTCTTTTCCCATCTTCTGATAATGAATAGTAAGCCATCTATTGAAGCCCTTCTGAGCCTTTGGATGATTAAGGCAAAGTCCTGAGACAGCATTCATTCTAGAACCTTTCTGAGGCCTAGAGGTAGCCATTATGGAACCAGCCCCAAATGGGAAAATGGCAGGAAAATGAGACTTCCTAGAAAAGTGTAATGTCCTGTTTTCAAATAAAATATTATTTGGGACCTAAGAAAATGGATTCTTAGGCAGCTTAATTCTTCACTGTTTCACCAACAACATAATGTCTTTCACTGAATAGATTCTAAGGCAACTTGATAGGCTGACCAGGGACAGTCTGTCCTGGGTAGAAAGGATGGCAGATGGAGGGCCTGGAAGCCTGGCAGCAGGGATCTCTATAGAGTACTTGGAAAGTGTAAGGGCAGCTTTGTAAAGGAAGACCTCAGGCTTAGGAAAATCCAGTTAGCATCCTAATTAAAATACAAGCTGTGTGGAGAGTGGCCAATTTGTGGAAATGTGACTTTTAGACACATATAAAAAAGCATTTTTGTGAGTTTTATTAATAATGGTCACCATGTTTTCTGATCGACCATTCTCCACAAAGTTGCTCAAGGGCAGTTAATAGTACAGAGCAGGTAGGAAGAACGTGGGCATCAGATTCCCACCACTTGGGTTGAGTGCCAATTCTGTCTCACTGTGTGACCATGGACAGGTTCATTATTCTCTCAGACGGCTTTCTCATCTGTGGAAGGGAGAGTATTACCTTCTATCTAAAACATTTAGAGCATGTTAACTCAAGTTCTCAAAGATGGTAATTAGCCATTTAAAAAGGTTCCAGTCACTAGCCAAAGTACCTTGGACTTGCTCAAGTTGACTGGCTAGATGAAAGCTTGCTTTTCCATCTGACTCAAACAGTGGTTGTTGGGGTGTAGTTTACCCTCTTGGGTACCACTGGCAGTCAGAAGGCACTTTACAGCTGGGTATATCAGAGTACTACTGATACCCAGCGGGTGGAAGCCCAGGATATGCTGGCAACCACATTCTACAATGCATAGGGCCCTCTCTACACTTCACACCCAACAACTTATCCAGCCCAAAATGTCAACAGTGCTAAGGTTGAGAAACCTGAGGGAGAAGCTGGAGTTGACCCAGATGAGAGGGGGGAGCGAAGAGGCTTACAAGTGTGGCATCTGGCAGAAAATGAAACTACTGCTAACACCCTTGAAGAGGAACCCTGTTCTCAGTTAGGACACTTTCAGCAATGATAACTCAAGGGTCAGTTAGAGATACTAGATTCAGAAATAAGTCATATAGGTTAGTGGATTGACTTAACTAGCCTTTTAGTAAACAAAACAACGGAAACTGGAGGAGCTGGCATGGGAAAACAGCTCAAGGTTGAAGTGTAGGGGAAAAGCACATTAGGGATAGTAAGATACTTCATATACAAGGTCCACCCTCCTTTCTCGATTTTTTCTAGGATAAAGCAAATTACATACCAATAGACTATACACACTAAGTAAACGTGCAAACTTGCATTATTCAGGGAGAGCCCAATTCCTCAGAAATCAACAAAGTTTCTGGCTGGGCCATTATCTGCACATGCTATGGCCTCAAAGCTAAATAAAAAGGAAAAATATTAAATCCAGCAGTTTTGCCAATTTCGACATTTCATTTGCTTGGAAGTACTTTAATGCCTAGTATGCGTCTACAAATTAATTCTGAAACAAGAATTGGTGCATTAATTTAGCCCAAGCCCTTCATGATCATGATAGTCTGAGAACACAAAGTAATCCTATCATATTAAAAAGTGCTATTGAGACCTTTTGATTGGCATGCTCAAGAATTACAGAACAGGAATTACATGAAAAATGTTCAGTTGAAAGTAACTAATGAGACATTTTTCCATGGAGTCTTCTGAAAATGCCATTAGACCTGGGGATTTTCATTTTTACCTTAAGCCAGTTACTTAAACTCTTAAGCCTCAGCTTTATTCACTGCAAAATGGAGATAATAGTCCCTACACCTCTAGGCCTACGGTAAAGATTAAATAAGATTATGCACCTGAGTTCACTTTGTACTAACTGGGTCACACAACTAAAGGCAGCTTTCTAAAACTCAAAGATGTTTTATTTTTACTTTACATTGTTCTTCAGGAGCACCTGAACAGTATTTTTTAGGGCCATGCTGGATTTTTTTTTTTTTTTTTAAACCAGGCCCAGCCATGTTGGCACAGGTGGTAGGGCTCTACTGTACAAAGCCATACATAAGGCCTGGGTTTGGATCCCAGACTAACTTAAACCACGCATGGTGGCATGTGCCTGGAATCCTGACTAGGAGGCTGGTGTGGGAGGATCGTGGCAGGATGGGATCCTGTTGAAATACCCATCTCTCCCTCTTGCTAAAGAAAAAAGAAGATTGAAAAGTTAGATGTACTGTAAAGGTAACACTCAATTCCCTTCAGTGGTCTACCTGGACTTAAAGATCTCAGAGAGGGACATAGAGTCTGATTCCATCTTTCACTGAAAAGGTTAATACCTAAGTGTGCCCAAGTGGTAGTGGTGCTGGAAGGGATGGCAGGTGGCCATTCCTGGGGAAGGCCTTAGGAGAAAGATCTAAAATGAAGTCAATTATATAAGGCTGAGGGAATAGTAGTATCAAGAATGGGTTCTTTTCTAATAAAGTAAAATTAAAGGGGCCATTTCTGTTATCCTTGATCACAAACACGATCTTTGGCATGATGTATCTTACAGAAAGTACTAGGAATCATCTACTTGGAAACAGAAAACCTAAATTACGACCCCTGACTTTAGAGTCCTCATCACAAGCTTTTGAGTCATGAGACTAAGATGTTCTCATTGAATTACACGCGGTTCAAAAGAGGCCACTGGGAACAGTCCAGGAAAAGCACATCTTTGGAATTTGCTTACTTAAATTCAAATGAGACAGTGGATCTCAGAGTATGAATTCCTAAAAACCTTCATCCATTTGCTGAAAAGACAAACCTAGGAAGATCTGTCTAGCCTCTAGATAACTGGAACCTCCAGAATTAAAAGAAAACATCCTCAGCAACACTACTGGGTGACTTAACATATGTGCAAAGTTCCCAAGTATTAATTCAGTGCCACAAAGTAGGAAAGTTGCTATTCAGATCAAACACAACCAAGAGCACGTTCATAGCCCAACCTTATGGTTAATGAGGTCAAAACAGAAAAGACTTCATGGAGGTAGTATACACTAAACTGCTTTTATTCTTATTTTTAAAAAATCTTTTATTTAAATTTGACCAGAGAGGGACAGAGAGAGAAAGAGAGCGAGCGAGCGCACGCGAGTGAGAGAGGGAAAGTGAGAAAGCAAGCCACCAGGTCTGGGACTTGAACCATGGTCAGCCATGTGGGAGTTCAGCAGCCTAAACCACCACACTACCTGCCAGTTCCAAAACTGTTTTTTTTTTTTTTTAAGAATTATTTTATTTAACTTTATTATTTTTATTTACTCATTTTTTCAATTTGACCAGAAAGGGACAGAGCAAGAGTGAGAGAGAGAGAGAGAAAGGGAAAGTGAGAGAGCAAGTTACCAGGTTCAGGACTCAAATTGCAGATGGCCATGCGACCCAGGGCCAGTAATCACCATGCCACCTGTCAGCTCCATACAACAGGCTGTTTTTAAAACTTACCTCTAAGAGTTGACTTCAGACTCCAAGTTGTTCTTACACACAATTCTTTATTATCTTAGGCAAGTTCTTATAGTCACCAACTTGAGAAAAATGAAGTAGGTCGTCTCTCCAGTTTTTCCTTTTGGTTTTAAATGTCTTTCAGAGAATTTTACTTCATGAACCATACTAATAATATCTTAATAAGTATGATTATTTATTAACTTTATTTTCATATTGTCATTTAATAATAAATCTGTTTAAATATAGGTAATTTACAAATGTTTAACACTAGCTAGGTCCACAAATTATTGAGTATTCCCTCAATCCTTTTTGAAATCTTGGCTCTCCATTTTTATCTGTAAAGTACTAGGTCGTCGGAAAAGTTATGTATTTTTCTATGCAAAATGCATCATGACTTTTCTGACAAGCCAATATTTTGCCTAATGCCTGTTTCCATACTTCAGCACTTCTCATCTGACTCAAGTAGACCTGAAACCACTACCCCATTCATGTTGCTTGTTATAATGTCTTGGTAATTTCCCTGAAATCATGGGAAACAGATCATGTCAAAAGTTCCACTGTTTTTGATCTTGGAAAATGTCATGAAACAGATATGTCTTGGTGCTTCAAAACAGAATACCTATAATTTCTCTTCCAACTTTAAGTAATTGCATTCTTATAATTCTAGAATCACATTAGAAAAACAAACTCAAAAAAAAAAACCCCACAAACTCAAATTTTTATTACAAGTCAAGGCTACTGTTGATTTGTCTAAGAATGTTCTAGTTTAACGGAACTTCCATCTGTCTCTAGGGCATAGCTTTTGTGTCTCGAGGTTTTATGTAGTCTTTAAGACAGTGTGATTTTTCCCATTCTGATGTTCAATATTAATTTATGTAGTCACACCTAACACCACTAGAAGCTTAGGCCAACAATGAAATGTTGGCTTTAAGCAGGCTTATATAATCCTAACCCTAATGACTGCCTCTTCTTAAATGAACAGCGCTTGTTACTAAAGGTAGGCCTTATTTTCTTGTTGTATGGTAAGCTGAATGTTGTAATTCCTTCTGAAATTTTCCATATTGAAAAAGGAAGGTACTTATGTGAATGCTCTTCTAAAAAGACTGAAGATTTATTTAAAACAGTCAATGGCAGTAGGAAAGGGTGATTTAACAACACACACAGTCATCAGGTTACAGACCTCATTTTCCATGAGTCTTATGAATGAGTCTAAAGTCATTCTAAAGGCCTAAAATATATGGTTTCTCTTTAGCCGTTTTCTTTTTTAGCTTTCCAATCCCTACCTCTGTCAGTGAACACTATTTACTATTTAAAATATCTAACCACTTAAGCCTCTCTAGTGAAGTTCTTTTACACTGGTGCACAAATGTTATCCTTTAAACTGAAAAGCAGATACAAATGCAGCAGGAAACTTTAAAGGCAGGAAAACTCAATTCTTTCACAATTTTTCAATTATTCCAATCAGCTTAAGAAACTTAATAGGAATAATTACTCTGAGATAGTCAAGTAAGAAGGTATACCACTTTTAAAGAGAATGGCTATTCTTAATCTTTATTAAATAGAATCTCCTCATTAAGCTTCTCAATGCCCTCTATATTTCAGCAATGCTCCATTGGCCATAGTTACTTTATCACTAAAAGCAAGTGGTTATGAATTAGCCATAAGAGACTATTAATGCAACCAGAAGTATATTGACATGGAGAAGATATTCACAATATATAACATCTCCAACTACCATTATTTAGAACAGGTTTTGGAATGAGAAAAGTAGAAATTTAAGGAAGAGGAGATAGGATAGCAGATTAAGAACCAGTGTCTGGGGGCCAGCAGATGGCATAATGGGTTACATTTCTGGACTCCCACGTAGTTGACCACAGTTTTAAGTCCTGGACCTGGAGGTGGCTTAAGACTCAGGCCAGGTGTGGAGAATCAAGAAGGGATTATGGCATGGCCATCCACTCCAGAGGGAGGGGGATGATTTTTCCCCCCCTCTCTTTCCACTGAGTGCACACACCCTATACCCTACAGCTAAAATTTCTCTTAAAAAAAAAAAAAAGCCAGTGCCTGGTTTTGGGCTAACAGATTCACTAAAGAAAATTAAATAACCTGTAATAACACATTTATCACACTAATTTTGTACCTATTTTCTAAACCTAATTATTCATTTTTGCTAAAAAAACTACTTTGCAAAGAGTCTTTTGATAAAATCCTTCATAGGAAGAATTAACCTAACTTGAATAACTAAGCTGCTGGACAAATTAAATGTTTTCAGTTTAGCACATGTCCTCCAAGGCTATGAGACTGAATAATTGAGCCCTTCTCAATAGGTTTGCCTAATTCTCGATTATTCACATTATTGACATATTATTATTCACACTTATTATCCAGTTTGCTGTGACTATTTCCTGGTAAAACAGGTCTACAGACTTCCTGGAGCCTCTCTTCCTCAATACTTTGGTAAGCAAGAAAATTAACACAAGCAGGCAAGGAAAGGCAGATCCCATATTCAGAACTAGGATAAGTATTTAGCAGTTTTCCTAATAATATTGGTTCCGGACAGTTTTGGCTAACTCTGGCAATGAAAGTAAATTATTTTCAAGGTTCCCTGAAAGATCCTGACTCTGTATTAGGTAAAAGTTAAGAAATTCATTTCACGGGTCATTGAATCTGAACCAGAATTACATAAATATGGTAACACACCCACATAATTTAACTTTCATACTTCTGGAGGCTAATCTTGAAATTAGCAAAATAATTCTGGCAAATAATTTAGAGTAACAATCTTGTTTATCATTGAATTGAAATACTCTAGTCTTTTAGCACAACCTAAGAATTTCTCCAAAACCTACAAATGAAAAGGTTTATGATGTTTGTGTGGTACCTCTGTGTAAAGAATAAACAGAATTTTGGGACCAGCAGTTAGCATAATGGCTATGTCGCTGGACTCCCACGTAGTTGACCGTGGTTCAAGCCCCGGACCCAATGACTTAAACTCAGGCCGGGCGTGTGTGCGTGCATGCCCAAGATCCCGAGAGGAGAATAGAGGAGAAGGGATTGCGGTGTGGCCATCCCCTCTGGGAGGGTGATTTCCTGCTTTCTGTCTCTGTGTCTCTCTCTGTCTGTCTGGCGAGCGCATGCGTCCTATAGTAAAAACCTCTCCAAAAAAAAAAAAAAAACAAAACAAAAAAACCCAGAATTTTATCTTCTTTAAAATGATTTTAGAAATGTCTTTATTCTTGCTTTTTGACAAAATGGCAAAAACTCACTCCAATTAGCATCAAATAAATTTCATAAACGGAGTAGTATTTTTGTGAACCACAAAACCTTTCAGAAAGTTACTTTGGAGAGATTTTCACTATAGGGCATGTGCACTCACTGGAGATAGACAGAAAGTGAAAAATCACTCCCTGGGAAGACGGCCATGCCACAACTCCTTGTCCTCCAATTGCCACTCAGGACTTTGGGCACCCATTCACAAGCACATGGCATGATTTTCAAGCCGCCAAGTACAGTACTAGAACTGTGATGGGCCACGTGGGAGTCCAGCACCTTAACTGCTACATTACCTGCTAGCTCTCAGAAAGTATTTTTAACTAAAGAACTTGTTCATTCACATAAAAAAAAAAATTAGGCTAGCCCCCCACAGTGAAGTGTGATAAACCTTGTGCATAAGGTAGCAGATTCCACATGGCCAACCAATGTTGGAATCCAAGCCCTGGTGATTTGAAAAATGGGTGGGCTCATGTTTGTGCCTGCCCCAATTCCTGGCTGCAGGGAGAAATGGGAAAAAAGGGATCGTGGCATGACTATGCTGCACTGGGGAGTGCTTTTGCACCTCTGGTGAGCACATGCATTTTCAGGCAATAACATAAAAACAAAGGTTATTTCATAGATTTGGTGATTGACAAAAATTCATAAACAAAGAATACAAACCAAATATCAGGTTGTTGGGAAAGTCATGACGTATTTTTCTATGCAAAAATGTGTCATGACTTTTCCAATAACCTAATGGAATCTAAGATGAATTCACAATTTCAGCTTACATTAATGTATAAAGAAGTCATTTACTATTTTATTTAGTTAGTTCAGTAGTGATTATTTGTGATCAACTACACAAATATATCACTAAATACTCTAAACCCAGACAAATCTCCAATTTACTGTCATGTAACTCTCAGTTAAAAAAAAAAGCTAAATTTAGACAAAAGCATAAATAATACGTTCAATATCAAGAGCACAGTAAAAGAAAAAAAATACTACAAAACAGAGCACAAGTTGAGGAGTGGAGAAATTCTGTAAAAGATGAATTTCTATTTTGTTAAGTAGCTTTCTTCCAGTCTGAACTGCTGATGGGTATATGAAAAACACCAAGGAGAATACATTCAAGTTAATGGAAACAAGTCTTTATTAAGTAACTTTTAATATCAGAAAAATAAAACTCTTATAATTCTCTTTACAGCAAATATATAATATCAGTGCTTTGGCCATCTTAAGTTAAAGGCCCTTTATCATAAAATATATGGTTTTAAACTTTACTCAAATTGAATTTATAATCCCTATGACTTCCCTACATATACATAACAAAAGAGTGTAGTAAAATTAGCAAATACTAAACTATATTGATAATTTATCATTCTTAGTTTGTGGTTTTTAGAAACAGTACACGCACCTAATATATGTCGATTCCTTGGCTTATTAGTTGCAGTGTACAATGCAACAAAATACAAAATACATGCTTGGTGAACATTCGTTCATATCTACAAGACGGCAGCTAGAGATTAGGTTTCAATACTGACATTTAACTATCCTACAAGCAATTAGCATTACATCATAATATGCCATCAAGGCAACTTTTTTTATACTGAAAAAATCAAAATAAAAACCGTTATTTGTAAACTTTTATACGAAATGTAACTCTTCAAGTGGAAATAAAAAATAAAATTTGTCTATTTACTATTGAATACACATAGGATTTCAATTTTTGTTATACTGAGAAAAAAAGCTCTTTTGTGTTGGGAAAATAATGCTTCAAAAAATAATTAGTAGAAAAACCCACCAGTACAATGTTTTGTCTTTTCAATGCCAGCACAGATTTGGGAACATACTGAGGATGAAGTAATCAACATCCACAGGTGAAATGTACAAGTGTATTTTAAAGAAATCTTTCCTGATGATTGGAAAAAGTTTTGAAATGAAGTAAACTGATTAGAGGTTGTCACAGCTGCTTTTGTGAATATGCCAAGGGCATTATTATCCCTTTCTCCCTCCCCCTCCCCTAAATTACTAAAAAATAAAAATATATTTATAATGTGCAAGACAAATATGGATTGAACATAAAATGTTTCACATTTTGATCTATAGTCTAAAAATTAATCAATAGCTTGATCAGACTAATGAATGGAATGTTCGCATCCTCAATTATTAGCCAATATAAATTGCATCCCAAAGCCTTTCCTGAAATGGGAAAACCCAGGTGGCCATTTCCACATTCACCAAGGGAGGCAATGGGTAGGAATTCACAATTGAGACAACTGCATTCCTGATCCACTGATCATACCAGCCTTGAGCACTCTGGGCGAGATGAAGGTCAATGTAGCAGTTTTTGTCCCAAATTATAACCAGTGATCTAATAAACTGCCATCAGCCCTATTATTACCAATAAGTAATCACAATGCATTAAAAAGTTACTTGCAATCCTGCAGAATTAGGCATAAGTTGTTGTAAAATAAAAAACAAACAAACCTGTTTTGTCAAAACTGGCAGTGTAAAGAAGGCAGCACTGGAAGTGTCTGGATCATCTGTAATGCCAAGTACCCTCCATAAACTCTTAATGTGGTTAGGCTTTGGGACCCCTTGTTTTGAAATCTTAGACGTATACACTTTTCTCATAGGCTGACACAGCCTACGATTATCTTCACTCAGTCAAGTGGAACTTCATCTTTAGCAATTCTTACACAAACTATGTCTCTGGGTCTACAGGATAGTATTAATAATTCAAACCAAACTAATAGACAAGAGACCACTTAGGTTTAGTGTTACCATAGCAGCCTTTTATAAGTTTACTAACAACTTTAGCCTAATCCCAATAAAGCCTGATAACAGTCATAAGAATTCATTAGGAAGTTTACTGGGGGGTACCATTATACCCATGCCTTTACGAGTCCATATAGAGATATAGTATTTATGTATATATATATAGTTAAGAGTGAATTTGGATTGCCTGAGTAACAGCTGTCTGGCAAACTGGACATGATGGCGTTCTCTTTTCACAGATCTTGTTGGCACATTCCATGCAGAAGAGGTTGTGGCCACATGGAACTAGGGCAGCAATAACTTCATTCTCAAAGCAAATCACACAATCGTGCTTTCGTCTTGATTCTGGAGGTGAGCTAGAGGTGGAACCACCATTGGAAGAGGAGTAACTATTGGTACCATTAGAAAAAGCAGGGATGTATATTGGAAGGCCAACGTGGTTGCCTGTACTAGGTGGGTCGCTCCTAACTCTCCGAGCAAGTGGGTGTTCCATGCTCTCAGGAAATGTAGGAGACAGACGAGGAGTAGATGGCTGACTTCCTCTACGCTGAGTCTTCATGTTACCAGAAGGATCACTCCCAAAGCCAGAGAGTGGGGTAACTGGTTCGAAAGGAGTCCAGATAGTTTGAGCAGATGTTGGTAAAGAGTCAAAGGCAGGCGAATCAACTGCAAGATCTTCTGAGCCTACAGATGGTAGTGTATCTCCAAACCAAAAGTTCCCTCCTGTGCTGAATGGACTAGTTGGACTGAAGTCAGCCAGCCTATTGCTTCCAAAGTAGGAATCTGTGGAACCACTTCCTAGAGAACTGGAACTATCATTTCGATAATTGGATATCATTCTTGCGCGGCTAGGAGGAACTGGATTGGAGAGCCATGCAGAGCCAAGTGTGCCACCTTCGAAGCTTACATCGGTACCATTGTAATGAAAATCATTTTCTTCATTGAGCTCTATATAGTTTCCTGTACGCATGGCAATATGCATTTCTATTTCTTCCCGTGCTCGGTCAACATTTTCGGGCATCCCCGTCACTTCAAAGACAGGTTCCTTATCTCTGCTCGGAGTTACTATGTATGTATGGGTCTGCTGCTGAATTCTTTTAATAGTTGCTCCTTTGGGTCCAACCACTAATCCCACCACACGGTAGGGGACCCTGACTTGAACGGTGGTTTGACCGGGCAGATTAGGACTACACGACAACCCTCCCAGGGCAGGACCATTTTTGTTTCGAGATGCACGAATCATGGAGAAGTGCTCTGCAGCTGAGAGGATTTCTCTTTTGGCCATGGCAACATCTTCTTTTCGCCCAGTGACGACAAAAATGGGCTCCTCGCCACGAACAGGTGTCTTGATGTATGTGTTTGTCTTGGCTCTCAGTGCTTTAATTTTACAACCTGTAGAAAGAAAATATTTTATAAGAATCAACTTCAACTTCTATGATATTTACAGAAAAAACACAGAAAACTCCTTTAAAGGTAAATGTCTGGTTAAGGGCTGTTCGTCTTTTTAAATTTTAGTTTGCTCTTCAACACAAAATTTATCACTTAGGTGATTAAAACTTTCCTAATTCTACTAATGCTCCAAGATCCAGAGGTATACATGTCTGGTGGTCTTTTACTTGGGAAGTCTGAAACTCAGCAGTCAGACTTATTGTTTTCTTCCTCTTGTTATTAGTCACTGCAAATGACACATAAAAACAGTCTATATAGATAAGGTATATTATAAGTGGGTTTGACTTTTAGAACACTAATGATTCATTACTTGCAAGTTGTTGGTTGCAAAGAAAAACATTAATGTACATGTCAGACATTTAATATCTATGGTCTCATCTAATCTCCTTATTAATTCTTCAGAAATCTTTTTAAACTTTATTTACTGTTATTTTTAAATTTAGAAATTATTTTTATTTTATTTTATTGAAGTTGACCCGAGAGCAATAGCGTAAGAGAAGGAAATTGAGAATGCAAGCTGCCAAGTCCAGGACTTGAACCATGGTCAGCCATGTGGAGGTCCAGTCACCTTAACTACCACACCACTTCCCGGCCCCTTCCTTATTAATTCTAAGAGCCAGACTATTACACTCCTTTTATTGCTAAGGAAATTGAAACTCTGAAAAATTGTATAACTTTTCAAAGTTTACACAGCTAAATGGTAGAGCCAGAATTAAACCCAGTGTGATGTCGGCATCTATGATCTTTTTGCCAGCCCAAGAACCTTGATTTTCATACAGGAGAGCTCTTTAATAGACTTCTACTTAATTATTTTACTATTTTGATTTTTAACATTATGTTTCCTCTGTAAAATTTAACTGGTGACAACAGATTGAATGCCCGTGGCTAGTAAGACATATATCTCACTTTTGTTCCCAATAGCAGAATTCTAGAGTTACTAAGAGTCAATTATATATATAACTTTTTTTTTTTTGGAGAGGTTTTTGCTACAGGGCACATGCGCTCACCGGACAGACAGAAAGTGAGAAATCACTCCCCAGGGGGGATGGCCACACTGCAATCCCTTCTCCTCTGTTCTCCTCTCGGGATACGAGGAGTAGATGGCTGACTTCCTCTACGCTGAGTCTTCATGTTACCAGAAGGATCACTCCCAAAGCCAGAGAGTGGGGTAACTGGTTCGAAAGGAGTCCAGATAGTTTGAGCAGATGTTGGTAAAGAGTCAAAGGCAGGCGAATCAACTGCAAGATCTTCTGAGCCTACAGATGGTAGTGTATCTCCAAACCAAAAGTTCCCTCCTGTGCTGAATGGACTAGTTGGACTGAAGTCAGCCAGCCTATTGCTTCCAAAGTAGGAATCTGTGGAACCACTTCCTAGAGAACTGGAACTATCATTTCGATAATTGGATATCATTCTTGCGCGGCTAGGAGGAACTGGATTGGAGAGCCATGCAGAGCCAAGTGTGCCACCTTCGAAGCTTACATCGGTACCATTGTAATGAAAATCATTTTCTTCATTGAGCTCTATATAGTTTCCTGTACGCATGGCAATATGCATTTCTATTTCTTCCCGTGCTCGGTCAACATTTTCGGGCATCCCCGTCACTTCAAAGACAGGTTCCTTATCTCTGCTCGGAGTTACTATGTATGTATGGGTCTGCTGCTGAATTCTTTTAATAGTTGCTCCTTTGGGTCCAACCACTAATCCCACCACACGGTAGGGGACCCTGACTTGAACGGTGGTTTGACCGGGCAGATTAGGACTACACGACAACCCTCCCAGGGCAGGACCATTTTTGTTTCGAGATGCACGAATCATGGAGAAGTGCTCTGCAGCTGAGAGGATTTCTCTTTTGGCCATGGCAACATCTTCTTTTCGCCCAGTGACGACAAAAATGGGCTCCTCGCCACGAACAGGTGTCTTGATGTATGTGTTTGTCTTGGCTCTCAGTGCTTTAATTTTACAACCTGTAGAAAGAAAATATTTTATAAGAATCAACTTCAACTTCTATGATATTTACAGAAAAAACACAGAAAACTCCTTTAAAGGTAAATGTCTGGTTAAGGGCTGTTCGTCTTTTTAAATTTTAGTTTGCTCTTCAACACAAAATTTATCACTTAGGTGATTAAAACTTTCCTAATTCTACTAATGCTCCAAGATCCAGAGGTATACATGTCTGGTGGTCTTTTACTTGGGAAGTCTGAAACTCAGCAGTCAGACTTATTGTTTTCTTCCTCTTGTTATTAGTCACTGCAAATGACACATAAAAACAGTCTATATAGATAAGGTATATTATAAGTGGGTTTGACTTTTAGAACACTAATGATTCATTACTTGCAAGTTGTTGGTTGCAAAGAAAAACATTAATGTACATGTCAGACATTTAATATCTATGGTCTCATCTAATCTCCTTATTAATTCTTCAGAAATCTTTTTAAACTTTATTTACTGTTATTTTTAAATTTAGAAATTATTTTTATTTTATTTTATTGAAGTTGACCCGAGAGCAATAGCGTAAGAGAAGGAAATTGAGAATGCAAGCTGCCAAGTCCAGGACTTGAACCATGGTCAGCCATGTGGAGGTCCAGTCACCTTAACTACCACACCACTTCCCGGCCCCTTCCTTATTAATTCTAAGAGCCAGACTATTACACTCCTTTTATTGCTAAGGAAATTGAAACTCTGAAAAATTGTATAACTTTTCAAAGTTTACACAGCTAAATGGTAGAGCCAGAATTAAACCCAGTGTGATGTCGGCATCTATGATCTTTTTGCCAGCCCAAGAACCTTGATTTTCATACAGGAGAGCTCTTTAATAGACTTCTACTTAATTATTTTACTATTTTGATTTTTAACATTATGTTTCCTCTGTAAAATTTAACTGGTGACAACAGATTGAATGCCCGTGGCTAGTAAGACATATATCTCACTTTTGTTCCCAATAGCAGAATTCTAGAGTTACTAAGAGTCAATTATATATATAACTTTTTTTTTTTTGGAGAGGTTTTTGCTACAGGGCACATGCGCTCACCGGACAGACAGAAAGTGAGAAATCACTCCCCAGGGGGGATGGCCACACTGCAATCCCTTCTCCTCTGTTCTCCTCTCGGGATCTTGGGCATGCACGCACACGTGCCTGGCGTGTTTTAAGCCATTGGGTCCGGGACGCGAACTGCGGTCGAGTACGTGGGAGTCCAGCAACGTAGCCATTATGCTAACTGCTGGTCCCAAGAGTAAATTATATTTATTTCAATCTTATATAAGTAGTACCAAACTAATAACTAAATGATCTAAGTATTATATAAAGCAAGTAAAATATCAATGTAAAAAGACATGTGTTTCTATCAGGATGACCTTTCAATAAAGTTGAGTACCTCAAAAGAAAAAGAAAAGCTGTTGTTAAAAATAGAAAGAAACGAATACTGGAAATAGACTTCAGGCACAGCTGATAGTGCACCTGAATGCAGCTGGAAACCACATGCAGACCATGGCTCAGGCCCAAAAACATGCCTGGTAAATACATGCATACATGTCCAGGATCCTGGCAGGCTGGAGCACTGGACGAAGAAAGGGGATGGCAGAGTGACTGAGCCCTGCAGAGAGGGAGTCTCTCATCCTCTCCTCATATGTACACACAAACTCTATCATGAATAAAAGAAAAGGAGAAAAGAGAAGAAAAAAGAGAAAAGAAAAGGAACATACTGGAGACTGTATGGAATGTGGGTGTTTGACATGGTTCTATTTAAGAAAGATTACTTTCACTGGAAGACCTAAACTCATATAAATGCCTTGGCCTCAAATCCCAAATATATTTAAGTTAAAATAGCTAAAGATACATATACATAATAATTTTTCATAATTCTCAACTTTAACTTTTTTTTTGAGAGGTTTTTGCTATCGGGTGAGTGCGCTCGCCAGAAAGCCAGAGACAGAGAGACAGAAAACAAGAAATCACTCCCCAGGGGGGATGGCCACGCCATAGTCCCTTCTCTTCCATTCTCCTCTCAGGATCTTGGGCACGCATGCACACATGCCTGGAGTGAGTTTAAGCCACCAGGTCCAGGACTCGAACCACGGTGGACTACATGGGAGTCCAGAGACATAGCCATTACGCTAACTGCTGGTCCCAACATTAACCAACTTTTTAAAGTTATCATTAATTACTGGTACCAATGGTTTAAGATTAGAGGGCTTCAAACTGCAATTTAAAATGTCAAAGACAATTAAGGTATAAAACAGGGGTTTATACTTCAAAAATCTTAACATGAAGCTTGTAAGAACAGATCTGTTCTCATGAATATATCATGCTATTCCTAGTTCCTCAAAATAAAAAATGTAGGTGCTATTAAAGATCTAGGTCACAATTTGGGAAGTCCTTTCTTAAACTTTCTCTTACTTTTTTGCTTCCAATAAATCAATAATGTGCTTAAATTAAGACTATAAACACCATTTCTAGTCTGTATATTTGTAGTAGTCTCCCATCCCCACATAACATCCCTCACATATCTCCTTGCCTTATCTTACTTACTCCATTCTCTAAACTCACTTTAGTAAGACACTTACTTAAAGCACATGATCACATTTTTGCATATTTTATTGGCCACATTTTAACATTAGAGGAAATTCCAAACAAATATGTAAAGCTGCTACCTGACTGCCTCTCTCACTTCATCACTTCTCTCTTTCCCCACTTTCTTAAATCTACAATATGTTTCAGCCATACTGAGTTTCTATGGTAAGTCCATCTATCCCTGCTTCACTGCTTGTACGACTAGAATGCTTTTTTGTCCTTGCCTCTTATCATCAGCTCTGTATTCCAACTCCTGTTATTCCTGTTATTCCTTCAGGCTCCAGTTTAGATGCTGCATCCTCCATGAGGCATCTTCTCCAACAGGCCTGGTTTGTTTGTTCTTACTCAGCATTCCTAAAACACTGGGCAGTTAACTATAGCAAGGATATACCATGGAGTGGCCATGCAACATTTATGGAAAAAAAATGATCACTGATTTTCTATATTATATCTCTGTACCTCCTGAAGTATATTGCTTAAAATTTAAGATTTTTTTTTCCTAGTTCTAAGACTTTAATATTCTGCCCTGTGTTGCTAAGCAAATTCTATTGATGGGGGTTGATTATGCTAACCTTAGTTATAGCATATTTAAAACTATTCAATCTGTTATTGAACTTTTAGATATTAATCATGAATGAAAATCCTTACAAAAACTTTTAAATAAAAGGCTGCTTTTTTACTGCTTTATCCTAGGTATGTTATCATGAAAAATCTCGAGTTAGGTCCTCTGAAAGTTGAGAAGCAAAATGAGTGGAAGTATCACTGAGAGTGGAAGTACCACTGAGAATAACTTAAGATGATGTCTCAGCTTGCCCCAGTAAGTTGAGCTTTGCTTCACTTTACTACACCTCCAAAAATCTCCCTGCCAACTACAGAGCTAGTTTAAGAAAAGGGGAACTTAATACTGAGCTCCCAGTTATGGAAATGAAAATCACAAAACATCAAAGTTAGAAAGAGATGTTGTAACTTTGTAAATTTACAATGGAAAGATTAAGTCATAGGAGAATGTCATATATGCTTTTGCTCCACAATAGAAAATGAACTGGAAAACCAAGCTTCTATATCTGTTTATCATTTACACAAGCTAAATGTCCAGGAGATAGATTCCCTCATTCTGCATAGGGGGTAATGATTGAGGTTGGCAACTGTGATCACTTTTCATTAGCTAGTATATGACCAATGGAGAGATGACTAAGAAAAATTTTTTCTCAGATTAATTTCACATTTTACATAAAGTCCGCATCATGATGTATACAATATAGATATGTTGAGGGGACCAGCAGTTGGCGTAATGGCTATGTCACTGGATTCCCATGTAGTCAACCGTGGTTCGAGTCCTGGACCTGGTGGCTTAAACTCACACTGGGCTCCTGTGCATGTGTGCCCAGGATCCTGAGAGGAGAATGGAGAAGGGATTGTGGCGTGGCCATTCCCCCCACCGGGGGGTGATTTCTCACTTTCTGTCTCTGTCTGTCTTTCTGGCAAGCACATGTGCACTATAGTAAAACCCTCTCAAAAAAAAAAAAAAAAAGATATACTGGGTTGGCAGAAAAGTCATGACACATTTTTGCATAGAAAAATACATCAGGATTTTTCTAATGACCCAATATTTATTTGACAGAAAATTTTGCTTTTTTTTTTTCTGTTAAATGTTTCTTTCCCTTGCATCTCACATCCATCCTCCACTACCCATTCTCTACCATCTACTCCCCCCCTTTACAGTCTCTAGCATCCACACTCATTCTCTCCCCCATCACACATCTTCATATCTCTCAGTCCCTGCCACAGAGTGTAGACACTAGGTACAAACTGAGTGGGGATATTGAGTGTGTATCTTTCAAAGTCTGGCTCACTTTGCTCAATATTAAGTCTTCTATATGATGAGATACCTAAGAAATTCTGTACACCCGGAGCTATTATTTAGATAAGTAAACTTACACTCTGGATTACAATTTGACAAAAACCTGCCTAAAAGTCTGATCACCTTGCAGGAAAACACTGGGCAATTATTTATTTATTTTTTTTTGAAGAGGTTTTTACTATAGGGCACGTGTGCTTGCCAGACAGAGACAGAGAGACAGAAAGCGAGAAATCACCTCCCAGGGGCGATGGCCATGCCGCAATACCTTCTCCTCCATTCTCCTCTTGGGATCTTGGGTACACATGCACACGCGCCCAGTGTGAGTTTTAAGCCACCGAGTTCGGGACGTGAACCGCGGTTGACTACGTGGGAGTCCAGTGACATAGCCATTACGCTGTTGGTCCCAACACTGGGCAATTTTTAAGGACAATAGGAGGACAAGAGTTGGCCCCTTTGAACGTTTATTAATATTGACCATTAGGAAACTGAATTAAGCCTCTGGATAAATACTTTGAGAAAATAAACAACTGCCAGTAGCACCATAGCAGAGTATTTTCTGTTTATTATCTAGTAGGTACTGTATTAGTTAAGAAAATATGCTTCAAAGAACACAGAACACTTTCTGGCCTAAGGCTGGTACTAAATAATAGGTCTTTAATATATATGGTCGTTGGAAAGAGAAAAGATGAATGTTTTAGGCTTGGGTTACTCTTAACTACAAGGATTGTGTGCTTAGGTTTTACAGATCAGGAGAAAGGGTAACGGGAAAATAGAAAAGCCAACGCTTTCCCGTCCTTTTTATGATTGTTCACAGCACCTTTATTCATAACATTGTCACCAATCCCTTTTTAAAGTACTTCCAAAAAAACCAAGAAGTATTTCTCTCTCCTTAAATCTTCTATCACAGTTGTTTTTTTGGGAGAGCTTTTTGGTATAGGGTGTGCTCACCAGGAAGACAGAAACAGAGAGACAGAGAGTGAGAAATCACCCCCCAGGGGAAATGGCCACGCCACAATCCCTTCTCCTCTCAGGATCTTGGGCACGCATGCACACGTGCCCAGTGTGAGTTGAAGCCACCAGGTCTGGGGATCAAACTGTGGTTGACTACATGAGAGTCCAGCGACATAGCCATTATGCTAACTGCTGGTCCTGTCTTCTATCACAATTTTAACAAAGTACCCTAAACTCAGATTAGGACTACAGAAACCTTACTAATTGTAACATTGTTGCTATAGGAATATATTGAATTCTAAATAAATATGTGATTTCTAGAAACAATTCTAAAATTGGAGACTACTCAAATATATAAAGTTTAAAAAAGGTAACACAAACTTGAGAAAACAATGAACTTGTTTTATAATTTTGTAGGTGGGGGAAATAAAAAAGCCTTTTGAAGTTTCAGAGAGAGTGCCTATTGAAAATTCAAGATATTTAAAAAAAAATCATTAAAAAATTTATAAAGATCTTGGTGGTGGTACCTGTTCTCTCTGCCTCTCTTATGAACAAATAAGCTTTTAAAAAAAGTATGGGGTAAAGTTTTTTGGAAAAAAATGCAGTTTTTTCATAATATGCATACAATATGTATAATAATCTGCAAAATAAATGTTCTTTTTGCTGTGGGTTAGCACTAGAAAAGTTCAAAGCCACTAGATTAGGTCATCTCAGAGGCCATTTATGATCAGTATGGTGAAATAGGAGTGTAAGTTACTAAGAAGACATGGGTTCAGATCTGACTTTACAGATGAAATTTCCATATGGCTGAAAACAGCAATACTATCTCTGTGCTCTATGGTCATCAAAAGTAGCTTTTTTTTGTAAAGAAATTTTATTATCTAAGCTCTTTTTTAACATCCTTAAAATATTTGCCAGAGGATGTGAGACAGAAGGAAAAAAAAAACCAACCTCCAATGGGCATGGTTATGCTACAAACCCTTCTTTTCTATTTCTCCATCCTGTTGGGATTTTGGATGTTCATGTACATGCACTAGGTGTCTTTTAAGCCACTGGGGTTGGGATCAGAACCATGTGGGACTGTCTCCTCTACGCTATGGAGCTGGCCCATCTAAAGTAGCTTTTGGAAGGCCAGAGAGCCTAGACTTTTTTTTTTTTTTTTTGGAAAGAGACATTTTTGCTATAGGGCGCATGTGCTCGCCAGAGAGACAGAGAGAAATCACTCCCCCTCCTTTGGAGGATAACACCACAATCCCTTCTCCATTATCCCCTCAGGATTTTGGGCCCAGTGTGAGTTTCAAGCCGGGTCTAGGACTAGAATCACGGTTGGCCATGTGGGACCATAGCCACCATGCCACCTGCTGGCCCTGTCTAGACATATTTTTAACATAGAATTAAACAGAAATTTTCCCCCTAGCTACCATGAATATCTTGGACTTAACTTAAGCACATTTTTGCAGACTTGTTTTTATTTTTAAATCAGTTCATTTAGGTGGTGGCAAAAAGACCAGAGAGCCGATCTATACCATTCTTTCCACTTCCTAATAGAAAAGCATTGTGTGATAAAGAATTGAGTTAACACTTAGGTCACCAGTAAAGAGGCCAATAATTAAGCTGAAAAACAAAAGTCCATTGAGTTGTTGTTTATCATTCACTATTAAGTTCTTAAATAAGGTACTTGCAAATAATATGATAGGTAGAATTCCAAGATGGCCTTCTCAATTTCTTGCCCTGGTATACAAACTCTTCTAGTTACTCAAACACCAACCTATCAATAGTTATTTTGCATATGTAATTATGGTCCAAATCTGTTCACCTTAAAACAGGCAGATTATCCAGATTATCTAAGTGAGTCTGACCTAATTGGAGTCCTTTAAAAATAGAATTTTTTCTAGCTGATCTCAGAAGTGGAAGTTAGATGTGTTCTGGCTAGCCTGGAAGAAAGCAAACAATCTATATAATGAATGGTCTATGGTGTTCCAATAGCCAAGAAACTGTGGAGAAAGATGAGAAGAAAAATGGAGACCTCAAGGAACCCCAAGGAAATGAATTCTGCACAGCTAGTGAGCTTGGTAGCTTTCAACATATAATATCATATAGGCTGAGTATCCCTAATCCGATGTGTTCCAAAATCTGAAACCTTTTGAGTGTTGACATGACAAGTGGAAAATTCTATACCTGACCCCACATGATGGGTCACAGTTAAAATGCTGCAATAAAAAATGAAATAAAATTACCTTTAGGCCATGTGTATAAAACAAATAGGAAACATCAATTTCATGGTTAAATTTCAGTCCTATCCTCAAGATATCTGAAATCTGAAAAACTTCTCCCAACTATTTTAGATAAGAGATACTCATACTAAGGTACTGTAGTAGGTAAATTGCCATCAAGTAAAGTTCAGAAATCTTTTGTTGTCCTTTAGTTCCACAGACCAGAGTCTGACATGTGTCTCAATAGGGCTAAAAATCAAAGTGTTGACAGGGTTGTATTCCTTTCTGGATGTTCCAGGGACTCAACATTCTTACATACTCACGTTGTTGGCAGAGTTCAGTTGCTTGTGGTAGAAAGACTGAGTTCCTTGCTGGCTGTCAGATGAGAGCCATTCCCAGCTTCTAGAGGCCATCCACATTCCATTCCTTAGCCTGTGACTGCCTTCATCTTCAGAACCACCAACAGAGGTGGAGTCCTCTTTATACTTCACATCTTTCCTTTCCAGAGCTTGAAAGGTATCTTTTGGGAACTCATGTGATCACTCATGGCCTGCCCAGATCTCACACAACCTCTTTACGGCAAGGTCTATATCCTTGATCACATCTGCACAAACATCTTCAAAGTCTCTTTTGGTATGTGAGGTAACAAAGCCACAGTTTCGGGGATTAGGGTGTAGACATCTTTGGGTGCACAGGATTATTCTGCCTACTGCTACCTTTTCTTTTCCTTCTTTTAAGTATCTAGTTTTTGAATGAAGGATTGTATTTGGCTCATGAAAAATTTAAATGCCAATCCAGGAATAGTAATACAACAGACAGAGCACCGAATAGATATAGAGTCAGGAAAAGTTCAGGGAATCATAGGAATTGGAACAGGGTCAAGGGATAGAGCAAAAAGATAAATATGAAAAAAGAAATAGTAAGTCGGGTGTTGACATGCATTCTACTAGCTAACTATGCTTATACTAAAAGGTGGGTAGTTTGGTAAGAGACATTACAAGTAAAAGGACCATGTGTCCTAAGAGCTTTGCCTAGGTGTTACTA
Source organism: Tupaia belangeri chinensis (assembly GCF_000334495.1). Classification (NCBI taxonomy): domain Eukaryota; kingdom Metazoa; phylum Chordata; class Mammalia; order Scandentia; family Tupaiidae; genus Tupaia; species Tupaia belangeri. Next base: position 1,777,565 of record NW_006160110.1, on the reverse strand, counting down.
GTTTATTTACTCCTTTTTTCCTAAGAGCATTTTACCAATTGTTAAGTGCAGCCTAAAGCCAGAACTTATCCATTTAAATGTTTAAATTCCTTATAAAGGTGCAGGTGCTACTTTTAGGTAGCATAAAGGAATTATCACCACTTCTGATTGTAAGGCACTCAGTTTTCTGATTGTAAGGCACTCAGTCTGGGGAAAACAACACTGATATTAAGATAAGGCATACAGAATAGTGAGAACATATAAAAGGAGGTAACTTTACTGTTTATAGTAAGTGAAAGAATACATCAAAGGCATCTGAAAGGATGCTGAAGAAAGAGGTTTGGGGACCAGCAGGTGGTGTGGTGGTTGGAGTGCTGGACTCCCGTGTGGCCAGCAGCAGTTCAAGTCCCAGACCTGGTGGCTTGCTTTCTCATTTTTCATCTCTCTCTTTCTGTCTCTCTCTGGTGAGAGCATGTGTCCTATAGCAAATAATAAAAAATAACAGATAGTAATTCTTTAAAAAAAGAAAGGGGGTTTGGCAAAGCAAGGAATCAAGAACACAGGATGGCACAGTTGTGACACTAGACCTGGTTCAGTATTGGGGACTTTATGATAGAGAGGCAGGGAAAAAGGCTGGATGGAGAAGCAGAAGTCTTTATATTGGGTAAAGGAGTTTAAATTTTATCTTGTTAGCACAGAAAATTTGGGGTCAAGGACTAACATGATCAGATACGCATGCCAAGAGTGGTGGGAATGCAAAAAGAGACTGGAGGCAGGGAGACTTACTCGAAAGGCTATGACAAGAGTCGGCAGAAAAACGCTGACAGAATGAAAGACAGGACGCAAGGCAGGGGCTTTTACATGACCACTGTTATGTTCTAATATCCTGTATTTATTTCAAGTTTCTGTGTTGCTATTTTTTGACAGAAGAGTTCCCAGAAATTAAATTCATTACATTTTTTGCTTAATAAATTAGCTACATGTATTTAGTGGTTTGGGAAAGTTCAAATCCTTACAAACAAACATCAAAACAACATTATACATGTACTGTTATTTCTGGTAGTCCTTCAGGTCTACCTTTCTTCAAAAATTCCAAGAGGTTTTATTTTGAAGAGAAGGGATACTACATACAATCTTATATTACATACAATCTTATAAAAAGTGGGGAGATGGAGTTAAACTCCTTGAGTAACTTTTTATCTGTAAGAAAAATAGTACTCCTTGACCTGATTAAATTCCTCTCCCTCTCCTCACATTAGGTGACTACAACCTACCTTCTACCAGACTTTATCACCTCCTAAACATGACTTGCTCCTCTTCTATCTCAGCTATTTTCTTAAAGACACCTAGGAAATCCTCCATATATACCCTCTCCCTACTTCCTGAGTCACCTGAGTAACAAAACTGGCCACTGGTCAATTGGAGAAGATGAAATTGTATGTGTGAAAGGCTCTATGACACTAAGAATGATACAAATATAGTTGCAACTCATTATTATAGCTACCATATACAAATCCTTTAGGGTGTAGTTCAAAGGAAACAATGTAAGGAAGGAAAAACTAATCAGCAGGACTGGGTTCTAATCTACCACTATTTAGACATTAAATAATAGTTCAATCGCTTGGTCTTTCCTAATGCTTTTTTTTTTTTTTTTAAATCAACCCCGCATCTAGGAAATAGTTACTGTAGTTCCTCTTTCCGAAGTTTAAAAAGGCATTTGGGACAATGCTTACTACCATATTTCATGTGCATGTATCTATTCTTTTCTCAAGGAAAGTCTGGTGGAGTAATTGCTGGGAACACAAGACTGGATACACCATTACTACTTAATCTGAAGAAGCCATTAAATTTCCACCTCCTTTATGTGTGAGGGATTAAAGACACTTTCCTCATTCAGTTGTTGCAAGGATTAAGCAGAACACTGAATTAAAAATATTTACTACAATGCATTATTTAGTTAAGTGCTCAGTAAGGAGTTGCTTTCATAATTTCTTAGAACTATTCCTGACTTTCCAACTCTCTCAGCAAGTATTCCATGAAAAAACTCAGTTAATATCTAGAGAACTAGACTTATCTTTGAAATAATAAACCTCTGTAGAGAACTTCTGCGTTTTCTAAACTTGCTATTAGATATATTCTCATTTCATTATCATAATAGAGTACTTTAGAAAGATCAGGAAATAGCTTGATTGAATTGCTCAAGATCTCCCAGCTGTAAAGTCAGATCTCGAACTCAAGTTATCCCAATTCCACAATTCTTTCATTATTCTACATATTTTCCTCTAAAAGCACATAATTTCAGGTTTCATGATATATTAGAATTTGAGAGATGATAGTATTTAATGATTTTTATATAAAATAAGTCCTTTTTCTCTTTGAATAGTCTAGACTATTCAAAAGCTTCTTTCACTTTACAAGAACTCAATTACAGTATTATATTTCAAAGACGGATGAATATCTGTTAAATTTCAATAAAAGTGTTTTTTATGCACACAATTTAGTCCAACATTTTAAATAAAAAATAATTTAGTTTAAGAATGCAAATGTATTTATTCCTAAATGTGCAGTACAGAAATAATAACTGTCCTTTCTAGGTTCAAGTGTCCTTCTTGTGTTTTGTACTCTTCTAAAGTGAAAATTCTCTGAATACAGTCTCACTTCAGGGATTCCTACACCACCACTTCAAACAGCTTTATTGATGTGATTTTATTTTTGTCTATTGTCAGTATTCATATAGGCATTTAATGCCTTAAAAGGTGGCATTTACTGTCCTTCAAAACAAAAGCTCCAAACAACTGGAGGATGACTGGCTCCTTCAATAAAAGGCTGGTAATGAAGACAAGAGTAAAGAGAATCCCAATTACCACGATAAAGAAAGTAAAATGATAAATAACATGGCAAGTGTCTAATCCAAGAGTTCAGTTCAATTAAGGAAGTAGCAAGTGTCTACTTTGTTCAGGTACTTTAACTGATACTCAAGATGCAGAAAGGACGAAGATTCAGTTTTGCTCTGACTACCAGCTTCAAGCATCACATGTTCAGGTACAGATATTGATCCTTTTTTTCTGTGTGTTTTTGGTTGGTGGGCAAATCTTCTATGTTCTGGCTGATTTGTTTCTTTGCTTGTTCTACCACTTACTGAGCTAGGAGTGATGAAATTTCCAATCATTTTAACTGAGACATTGGACAAGTTGTTTATATCTCCTGAAGACCTGTTTTCTTATCTGTATGGCAGAAATAAAAAGAGATCAAATGAGGTGACTTGTAGTTTTAGCACAGTGCCTGACATACTTAAATGCTTATTTAAAAAGTACTGGTTTTTTAGTTAAAAGCATTTAAAGACACCAGCTCCTGTAGAGAAGACACATTTAGACTGTGAGAAACGTGTTACCATATAACAAATTTCGTTAAACTGGGAAGGGATATAAAGTCAATCTAACTAGTCTCTTCTAGACTAGCTTAAATCTGTTTAACTTTTACATGACTTTAGGGACTTTCTTTATACAATAAAAAATGTAAGCGCTATATAATCTCGACTTTATATATTAAAGAATTGAAGCCTAGATCTGCTCAAAGTTATAAACGAGTGACTCCTAAATCACTGTTCTTCCAATTTGCCTTATTTTCCTAGTTGATTTTCAGGAGTAGAGGAAAATACCTTGCATGTACCAGGTGCTTTTAAAAACAGAGGCTAAGCTAAACCTAAAATTCTTCCCCACTTTTTTCACTTAATTACTTTAGACAAGAGAATAAAAGATATTTAATGAAAAGGTTTATCGCTGATCTTTCAATAAAGCTGAAACACCCAGAAGAGGGTGTAAATCAGAGAGTAAAGTCAGAACAACTTTCCTAACTGGGAAGCTTTAAATTATGTGCATAATCTTTAGAGGATGTTAACAGAAACCTTACAATAGCTTCTGTTTGGTTACTTCATTTGTAAGCGATTGATTCTCTTCTAGACTAGCTTAGTTCTTTTGCCAGGAAATAAATTTCCAAAGACTCAATTTTAATAAATTTTAAGATGTATCCGTGGGATCTTCGAAAAAAAGTTCACAGAAAACACATATCTGACGAAACTATGTATGGATTTCTTTCTTTTTTTTTTTTTTTGCCATGGAAATAAACTCATATTTTAAATTTTGTTTTTCTACAAACTTTCTGAAGTATCCTTGTATTGCAAACTTTTAAAAATATAATTTAAGTAATTTAGTTAGTGGCATACACTAAGAAAAACTACTAAATGTCAATTTTTGGTTTCAACTAGCATTTGTACAGAGTATGAAAAAATTTTTAAGCTTTAGCTTATCTCATGAGTAACTTTAATTTCTATACTTTCAATTGTATGGTGAATTCTCAAACTTGATCCTCACAGCAGATGGGGGGAGGGTGGGGAGGAACTAGGAAGAACAAAAAGGTAGAACAGGTTTTTTCCAGAGAAAAACTGAGGCTAAGTGATTTATTCAAGGTTATAGGCAACAAGTAGTAAAACTAACACAAGTTTTCTAACTTTAAGTTTAATGTCTTCTCCTGCAGTATACTAAATGGTGGAAATATGAAAGATAAAGCAAAGAGGAAGGGAGAGTGGTACAGTAATAAAAAGATCCACCCCAAATGTTAATACAATCATGTGTGGCATAATGATATCAATACCAGACTGCAGATACTCTACGGCAATCTCATAAGATTATTAATCAGGCTGTACATGCCATCCAGGTTTGTGTAAATATAGCCGATGATATTAATACACAAAATTGCCTAATGACACAATTCTCAGATTGTATCTTTAAGCAACTTGTGATTGTACCTTTTTCTTTTTTTTTTGAGAGGTATCTGCTATAGGGCACACGCACTCGCCAGGAAGACAGAGAAGACAGAAAGCTAAAAATCACCGCCCCCCCCCTCCCCGGGGGGGGGGGATGGCC
>NW_006160110.1:1765856-1772490 GCF_000334495.1 Tupaia belangeri chinensis | reverse complement strand
TGCACTTGGCAGAGGAAGTGGAGAGAGGAGAGAGAGAGAAAGAGAGAGAGAGAGAATGAATATCCCCCAGTGGCTCATGATCATGCTACAATCCTTTTTCTCCATTTCTCCTTCCCATAAGGATTTTGTGCATACACACACGTGTCCAGCATAGTTTTTAAGCCAGTGGAGCTGGGATTCACACCTCAAGTCACCCATGTGGAATTCAGTGCTTAATCACTGCACTATGGGACTGGCTATACTTTTAAACAACCTTTTGAAGAGATCAGCTAGTTCTTTGAAACCATTTTCCCCCACTTCTTCAACCATGTTTAAGATCAAATTCTTCGGGCTCAACTTCAACCACATTTACAACTTTCATTAAAGAAATAACTTATTTATTAAAAAAATTTATTTAACTCCATTTGTTATTATTATTATTTTTTTGATCAGAAAGAGACAGAGAGAGAGAGAAAGAGAGAAAAGAAAGCAAGAAAACAAGCCGCTGGGTCTGGGACTCAAACCGCAGTCAGTCATGTGAAAATCCAGAGCCTTTAACCACCATGCCACGCCAAGAAGGATATTATTTTAAAACTTAATAAGTCTTATTATTTCATGATACAACTGCACTTGTAGTCAAATTGGACTTTCCTGCATGAAATGGACAAAGGCAACAAACCATGTATACTTAACTGTCTTAAATCTCAAACAGCGGGGTTCTACAGTTAGTTTATGCTGAAATTTTCAAAATCAGGCTATATAAATATTCAATTTAGCATATAAGCCTAACATTAGATAATGAATTTAAATATGTAAATATCACATTTAATCTTTGTGACTATATAATAACTCACAGTGGTATAAGAAAAAAGTTAAAACCTACAAATTACAGAACAAACACCATTTAGGAAATAGTTTTATAAAAGCACATATTGGACCAACTAGTGGTATGATGGTTAAGGAGGCTGGATCCCTTTTGGCTGACTGTGCAGTTTGAGTATTGGACCCAGCAGCTTGAGAAACATGCTGAATGTGTGGGTATGTACCCAAAATTCTGAAAGGAGAAACAGAGAAGGAGGAATTGCTGTGTGACCATTCCCCTTGGAGGGGTTTGTCTGTCTCCCCCTACCCTAATCACACATGAATTACCTGACTACCAATAGGATTTCATAATAGATTATTCGTGATCTATCTGGAACTTCCCAAAGAAGTCTTTTAAAATCGCAAACATACTTATTTAGTATCTTATTAACATTATCTATTTTCTTTCATTTTTTTTGAGTTTAGCGAAATTACAAATTTCACATGGCAGAAATTACAGGGTATACTGGGCTACTGCCTCTCATCCTCTGGCACAAGGGGAGACCAGTACACTGGAGATGGTGGTTATTCCATTGGCTTATGTGTCCCTGAATGACTGGAACAAGCAGAATCCCTGTAAACAAGAAATACACCTTGGTTGTTTTAAAATTGAGATGTTGGAGTTGTTTGTTCCTAAAGCATAAGTTAAGCCTATTTTGACAGATGGGACAAGTATTCAGCATGCATTCAGACATTAGCTGGGACTAGTCATATTACAATAGAAGAGTATGTGTGAAACTGTCTGTAAAGCCAAGAAAAGGTGAACAATACTCAACATAGTGCTTCTAAGTTAATTCCAGACTTACCTTAACAAAAATAACACGTGTTTATCACCTAGGTTTCAGGCATATCAATGTGTGTATGATTCAGAGCCTCTACATACAATAATGCCCAGCTGTAAAAGAGCAATCTGAAGCCTAAGGAGTTTTACTTGTCCAAAAACACAAGGTGAGTTATTGGCACCGAGCAATCAGAATACAGAAATATCTATTTCTGATTGCAGGCTCTTTCCAATATATCATAGCAGAATAGAAACCGTTACAGGCAATTTGGTGGAGTTTACAGGACATTTTATAATGCTTTGTTTTCTATTTAAAGTCAAAGTATAAAACTGTTCATAAACTTTAATTTGTACAAATATCAAAAAAGTATTCTACCCATAAACATTACTGGGCATTTTTCTAGGTGGTTAAGGAGGTGGATACTACATAGTTCAAGTCCCAGACCCAGAGGCTTGTAAAACACACTGGGCAAATGTATATGTGTGCCCAGAATTTTGAGAGATAGGCAGAGGAATTTCAAGTGGCCATCCCCCAAGGGAGTGCTTTCTCACTTGGTGTGTCCCTGTTACTGGTGCCCCTTCCCCCCAGTACACAGCCGTATGGCAAATTAAAAATAGGTAAATCTAAACTTCAAATACAGCAACAGAGCTAAAAAAAATGTGGTTTCCTAGGTCATTCTTAGGTTGTTGGTAAGAGAGAAAAGAGAAAATGCAGCCTTAAATTGCCAGTTTATTTCTCATTTCCTCCCTAGTGAATCAGAGTAGATCATTAGCTGAAGAAGGCGGGAAGATAAGGCAGTAGATTCTGCACCCATTTGCAAACCAATTACAGTAACTGTACCTTTCTCAATGGTCCCAAGCTAATACAAAGCTAATATAAATGATCATCAACTAAATGTAAATGTTGTATTATTTAATTTTTAAAGCTAGTGTACATATACACAAATTAACTTTCAGAGTCATAAATGAGTAGATTTCACATAGCTACATTAGAACTCTATTACAATGGTAAACGTGTTTACTGGGTAGCAGATACCAACATTTTATTAAGTAAGTAAAGTATTGGAAAGTGGTATAAATTATGTATAATAGAAATATAGTATCTTGGGACCAGCAGGTGGCATAGCAGTTACATCACTGAGCTCTCATATGGTCAACAATGGTTTAAGTCTTAGACCTGTTGGCTTGAAAATCACGCCGGGCGTGTGTGCCCAAGATCCTGGGAGGAAAATGGAGAAGGGACTGCAGTGAGGTCATTTTTGGGGGTGGGGGGGTGATTTCCCACTTTTCTTCTCACTGTCTGTCTGTCTGTCTCTCTCTCTGGCAAGTGATTGCATATACCCTAAGACAAAAACCTCTTAAATAAAAAAGAAATATAGTATCCTAACTCAGATGATTAGGGCAACTTAACCCAAAATATTACAAATGACAATATACACTGGGTATCAGTAGAGACGGATGAGTTCAATACAGAAAGAAATCTTTCAAAACTCTCGCTTAGTGACACCAAAGCAGGGTGCATGAAAATCCAGTGGAGCACAAAAGAAAATGGGAGCTCCTATTTCCATTTCATTTCATTCTTTAAACATTTTATATATGTTTTATAACTATATCTATTAGCATTCATATTAGTCATACATAAATATTCAGATTTGAGAGTATTAGACTAATTTTTTGGGACAGAGTACACAATTAAAAAAAGCTGGAGATGATTCTACTGGATTATGAAGCTACAGAATATACATACACTATCAATTAAAGTAACTGAAGAAAACCATTAAAGATGCACATTTATCTTAAAAGTCTAAAAAATTGAATTTATGATGTTTAATAATTATAGAATGGATATAGAGGTTCTACTTTAATTCACTTTTTAGCTTAACTGGATGCTGATGACTGCACAAATTAGAACAAAACCCATTAAATTAAACCTGCAGGTACTACACTGAAAAATAGAAATGTTTATGATTCTACAAAATTAGATCTTAATCTACTGTCAAGTTTCTTTTTGATGTCCATATTCTATAACTTCTTTGGTCACTGATAAGCTTCTTTATAAAGTTCCTGGCTTTATTTTACAGTATTGTTGGTTTTGCAAAAGATATAAAGCTTAAAAAAAAAAAAAAACAGGGCCAATTTAGCATTTGCTGCTGGGGAATACAAATATGAGGTAAAACTCTGCCAACTTTCATCACTACAGAAAAGCAGAGGTTTTTATAAGACACTTGGACTAGAGGCCATCCACAATAGTTACCAGTCCACATATGCTCAGAATTCCTTTTGTCCTATTAGTTGAAGTCATACATGTCTCTGTGACATAATTATTTCCACAACCAATTAAGAGATGTCAAACAGAAAATTATGACTTAAGGTGATAAATAAAATAACAGGAATGGATAATCCCCAAGAATAAAAATTTAGCTCCTCCAAAGCAAACAAGAAAATGAAATGATTTGCCCCGTTCTCACTCAGGACAGGTACTCTTCCCACTGGGCACACTGTAGAAGAATGTGAACATTAAAAGTCATCTATTGATAGTTCTCCATAGGAGTGAGCAAATATTTTACAGGTTTTATTACCATGCTGCTGGGGTGTGGGGGTGGCAAAAAGGTCAATGATCCACTAGTGGAATGGTTCAAAACAGGAAAAGGGCAAGACTTTCTGCTCTTAAGATAAGACATAAGATGGTATTTAATTTTAACCCTACTGTCAACTTCTGGAAAAATTAAGTGCAAAAGGAGTAAGTCAGCAATTTGTCTTCATGTCCTAAGGCATTAATAGATTCACATTTCATTACCAATAAGCAGAGCCCTAAAATGAAAACTAAGACTTTATCTCATCTGCTATCATGTAATAGATGATACAAAATTAAAATCTGGACAGTTTACTTTTAAATAATAAGTTTGTATGAAGGTAACGATTTGTACAATTAAGAACCATTTTATAGTACTCTAAAGGGTATGATATAGTTAAGAACAAAAGTTTGTTTTAAACTAAACCTATTAAATATATTAAGTGGTGTTAGTAACACCGACATGTAAATGTCAGTTTTCCTGTGTTAGACCAGACTGTGACTATAAGCACACTGAAATAGCTTGTGTAAAAAGTGGCAGTCTAGTTCAGCATTCAGGTTTCTTCATAATCTGCCCTGAACACTTGATTTCCAAGCCCTTTTCCATCAGTCCCTTTACAGAAACTACCAGCAAAATTCAACACTTGTCATCATAGAGGCTATTTCTCTATACTTTTCCATATACAGTTGTCAGTCTTCCTTGAATCTGCATTTGTTAATCCTATCCATTCTTTAAGGTCCACTAGGGTAGATGCTCTCATATGTGTGACTTTAACACACTTTAGTTAGTGACCTTTACTTCCATTCCACCGTTTATTAGACTGTTAGATTCGTGAGGGCAGAAAGTTTGAATCAACCTCACATTCTCAACTCAATACCATAAACTCAATATCTGGTAAAGCACAAGCTTGACTCATAGAATTCCTTAATATTCTTAAATGAGTGGGTAACTCATCTATAAATTAGGATGTTATAATTTTATCCTATGTCAGCCAAACAGTTCTCTCTTGGACTATTATCCTGAGTTTGGCCAAAACAAAGCATGTGAAACTGATTTACCATACCAACTCTAGAAATGATCTCCCTTCCAATTAAAGGGCAGCTTTGAACAGGCTTTTAAGTGCCAACAACCGGCAGTGTGAAACAAGCTATCTTCCTCTATCCAGATTTTAGGTAAGTTGTTCTTATTAAAATCTCAGAGGTATGAAAAGCGCCAACTCTGATATGTGAAACAACCACCATTTCGACAGACCTCTTATTTATGTGTACTTTAGACCACTTGGGAAAGATGAGATCATTTAAGCAGCAGCGCCATCATCTCTCTTTGACCCCAACAATACTCTAACCTAACAGTAAAGAGGCATGCATCGACCAGCTTAAACCATATTGCAACCGAGTGGTGGCAGGTAATACACTGTCAATGAAAGGAAAAAAAGCTACATTGGAGAGCAAAGGACCTTCCCTAAAAATGTCGGATACGGGGTTCTCCGGGCATCCCCTTCCCCCACCTTCACAAATCTACTCCTGGAATCTGAGACATAGGTCCTTTGTCTGAACAATGTGGGAGGAGTCTTTCTGCAGTACTGGTGTGCTGGCAAGTGAGGGGAATTTACTGAAAACTGTATACATGCATAAACTTCTTGATTACCTTACTGCCCAATTTTTCTTTATCGTGCACACCAAAGTGTTCTAAAAGAGCCAATTTGCCTTTTCGAAAGTTAAAATGTATCGATGGAGAGGATTATGTTACGATCGACAGAGAGTTAGGCTGCTCTTCTCCAGCTAAGTTCATGAATAGCTGAGGGGTGAGGGGTGGTGACGGTGATACCGACTACTGGTACACCCCTTCCCTCCCGAATGAGCTCTTTCGGCAAGCCTCCATTTCTCGATCTTCGATCTGAACACGCTGCTGTAGGGGAAGGCGAGTGTTTTTACAAGACACTCGGCTAGACAAACTTGCAGTCTCGAAGCTTTCCACACACAACACCGAATCCACCACTCCTCTGATCTGACCTCTTACTACCTCACTGAGATTTCCGATGCCAGGCCAGCCTGGGGGCCCACGACACAGCTGGAGTAAAGTGACCACTAGCGGAGTGAGTGGCCTGAGAACTTTTCATCAGGCAAGACTAGCCTGAGTTTTCGCAAGGTGACCCATCTTCTCATCTCTCAGACCCATTCGGGTGGACTTGGGGAACTCGCTAGATTCGCTCTGCCGGCCCCAAGCTTATTTCTTTAGTCCCCGAACCCACGCCCAGCTGGACCTCCCCACTCCCTGCACTCACCCTGGCGGCCGACAATCTCAGCGACATGCTCGGAGCTAGGCATGGGCCAGTTCCGCCGCGGGTGCCTGCGCCGGGGCATCGAAACCGGCGGCGGGCAGCAGCACCGACCCCAGGGACCCGCCTGGGATCGGCTGGGTCTGGGAGGCGGTGGCCGCG
>NW_006160110.1:1723913-1763549 GCF_000334495.1 Tupaia belangeri chinensis | reverse complement strand
GTAGCCTTCTAACTCTCTTCCCTAGCCCCACCCCCCACCCTCCTCGTGGGCCCCGCCCTACCCCTCCCCTCTGATTGGGTGACGGGAGGAGCCAGCCCTCAAGTCTGCCTCGTCCGTTCCTCTCCCCTCCCTCTTCCCCCCTCCCTTTCTCTACTGGCTCACGAGGAGAGGGACTGTGATTGTTCGCTTTACACGTCATTCTTTGTGACGTATCCAGCGAGGGCGGGGTAAAGGAGATGGGACGAAGCAACTGTAGGAGAGGCTGAAACTAGGGGCTGAGCCAGGTTTTCGCGCAGGCGCGTGCAGTTTAAGTGCACACCTGGGTCTCTCAGCCCCTCCTCCGTCCTCCTCACTCCCCCATCGACCCGTATCCTTCTAGCCCACCTCGGTCAGGTCTTTTAGAGAAGACGTTCCCCCAGGTTTAGGAAAAGAGTGCCTCTTTCAGGGTAAGGGCCTAAAGAGACTCAGGAGGGGCCCGGGAATGGTCCTATCCACTCGCAGGGGTGTTTCCTGAGCCACGTGGCTCTTAGGCCGACCCGGGAATGCTCCACCTTCTGGGCTGGCCCCTCCTACGCCTTGCTGGCTAGGATTCCCGTGTGAGGTGGAGCTTAGGTTCTGGAACCTAGGGGTTCTGCGCTTAAGTTTTTTAGGTCTTTAAAGAAAATTCTTTTGTCTCCTCCTCAAAGACATTTTCCACAAGATTGCTAGGTGATCTTGCAGGGGCGTTATTTTTTCTAGATGTGATTTTTAAGTGGTTTTTAAAAAACGAAGCCTATTACTCTCTTCTCTCTTAGGCTGACCACCACTAACCTAGTTTTCCCAGGTTAATCACCAGTATTGTCCAATGGAGATATAATATGAGCGACATACTGTCATTTTAAAGTTTCTAGTGCCATCCTAATGTAGAAGCATAGTTTTAATATATACTTAGTTCAATATGTCAAAAATCTGGCGACATATAAGCAATATGAAATAAATGATGTGTTCTGAAGTTTTTTTCCTAGGAAGTGCTTGCCATTTGTATGTATTTTACACTAGCAATATTGCTTCTAACGAGTCGCATTTCAAATACTTAGTAACAGCTAGCAGCTCCAGCTCTCAATATTTTAACTTGAGCCTCTTTCTATATTGAATGTATTTACTTTATCCTGTTGCTGCATATTTCTTAAGTGCCAATTTTACTTTTTACCTACTTTTCTAAATTGTGTAGGCTGTTACAAAGGCAATAGTATACGAAAAAGGTTAAGTATGGCTTCCATCTCTCTATTTTGTGCCTAGTAAGGCCATTTGCACAATCCTACTTCAACCTACTCGGAGCCCGTTCAAAGGCCTAGAGAATTTCAGCCAACTAAACCTTCCCTTTTACTCCAAGGTTTCCCTAGGCCTCATATAACCCTGTACGCTGTTTCTGTACCAACTGATTTGTAGTAGTTGTTACAGAAGAGGGGTGATTCTCTACCCTGGCTTTATGTGAAAATCAAGAAGGGCTTTTAAAAATAGATCAATGCAGAGTGAGGAGAGTCAAACTCTGGATATTTGGATTTAGTACGTGTAGAATGGGGACTTGGATGTTTTTAAAAGCCCTATGTGGGTTGTATGGCAGCTCCGTCATGGTTGAAAAACTGATCTAGGGTCGTTTTAAATTTACAGAAGAAAACTGAAAAAACTTTTCTACTGAAAAGCTGGCCTTTCCTTCCTGACCTTCTTCCCAGTAATGCACAATTTTCACTGATTTATGACATCTACACCTTTTTTGAGATATGCCCAAGGGCACATTTCATAACTGAATATTTTTAAACGTGCCAGTGGATAGCTTGTGTAACTAAACACTTAGCTTATAGAATATATAAAAATGCTTGCAGTCTGATATTTCAGTATAAGAATGACTAGTGATCCTGTGATCTTGGCTAGCTGGCAGGCTGGAAGGTGGAATGTGACATGGGGTGACTCTCTTGTGGGTATCTCTCTCTCTCATAAAGTAAGTAAATAAACTTTAAAAAATGCTAAATGGTTTAGTTTAGGTGTTGGTAATATAAAAATTGCTTTCTGTTTCATTCGCAAGTAATAAATGAGGTTTCATAAGTTCCCATACACAAATATATACATTCATACATTAATTTATATTCGATCAATATTGTGATTTATGAACAAGGCAGGAGATATTGAAGATTGTAGACCTTCCATTTGGGTCTACATTTATTTGTCTTGCATTAAATCTTGTTTATGAAGCAACTTTGAGATTTACTTTTCTCTAGATATATGACTGGGCTTGTTACAGTTAAATCTCATATAACCCAGTGCTTTCCACCCTCCTTCAACCACACAACACCCACCTGAATAGGATTTCTGCTTTATTTCTAGGCTGGTGTTTATGGCACTGGTATACTGGGGTTGCTGTAACAGTTTTAGTGCAGGCTTGTTGCTGTGGCACGGATGGTAGGTTGCTGCTGGGCAATACTAAACCATATGGGAAGACTGGCTTTTGATCCTGGGCTGTCCTGAACACTCTAGGTGTACCCGCACATGACCGTGACCCTGGCTGACTGGAAGGCTGAGATAAGAATGACGGCATGGTAAGACCCTGCTAACTCCTTCCCTCTCTCAGTCTGTCTCTGTCTCTCATAGGAAAGTGATAATTTTTTTTTTTAAAGACTGTTAGGGCAGAAAACCTATAGAATTGGCTACTCTCTGTCAAATATCAAAGCAATTACCTAGTTTTTCAAAAAAAATCTATTTAACTGTAATATTAAGGTTGAATTGTTGCAAACTAAACAAAACTTAACAAGATACTTGTCCTAGTAAGAAAATTGAGAGGCCTGGTGGTTAAGGCACTCGGCTCCCCCATGACTCACTATGGTTTGAGTCCCACATGTGGTAGCTGGAAAATCATACTGGGTATGTGTGTATGAGCATGAATGCCATAAATCCCAGGAGAAGGATGGAGGAGAAGGGACTGTAGCATGGCCATCCTCCCTGGACATGATTTGTAACTTTTCCTCTCTTCATTCCTCTCTGTCTCTCCGATAAGTGCATGTACCTCTGGCAAAAGCCTCAAAACAACAACCAAAAAACCCCCTGAGATAATTAGCAACTTCAAAGTGAGGCCGTAAATACTGCCACAAGAAGTGTGGTCAAAGGGTCTGCTGAAACTCTCTCACCTAGAAGCCAAAACTAAGCATGTGCTTCATTTTAAGGCAGAACTAATTACTTTAGGGTAGGCTATTTCCTGGAAGGAGTAGGAGCCAGCTTCAAGACATCTTCCTATGCTGGACCATGAATATGTCATTTTCTTATCTGAAATGAATCCTCATTACCTCAAAACAGTCTCCTGCCTTGACTTTTAGGCCTTCTATACTCTGGTACCACTCTTTCAAGTTCTTAAAATTGTCACATGAACATGGTCAAATCTCTCCTATGTTAATGGAAACTCTTCCTTGACAGCACATCCCCGCCTTGTCACCACCCCTCCACTCAAAGTCAACTTCTCCAGTCTGCTGTCTGCACTCTTTCTTTCCCACACACTGCAACATAGCCCTGGCGTTGTTACCTCCCTGAAAGTACAGTATTCTCACCTTCTCATTAAACCCAGTGTACACCTTTTATCCTTGTACAGTTTAACCTTTCCAAGGCAGGACTTGACACTACTGACTGCTTGACATTATTGATTTCCTTAAGACTACATTCTTCTGTTTCTCTTCCTACTTCCACAGCCATGCTTCAATCTCCTTTGCAAGCTCTGAGTTCCTACCAGGCCATCTCAGGCCTGTTTTCTGCTTTCCCCACACACTCTACCTGAAAGTTCTATCTATTTCTAATGTTTCTGGTAACTTGTTGGCAAATTCTAGATCACCATTGCCATTCGTACTGAATTCAGACCCCTAAATCCCACTGTTTTATGGATATATATAACCATTCAAATTTAGCCTCTATTTAAACTCAGCTTCCCAAACTGGAAATTTCTCAGTGAAAATTTGCTTATAAGCTTAATATTACTTTTGTTGTTGTTTCGTTTAATTGCCAGAGGGAAAAACAGAAAGAGAGAGAGAGAGGGAGAAAGCAACCCCAGTGGGGCACAGTCATGCCTCTAGCCCTTTTCCTCCATTTCTGCATCCATTGTGATTTTGGGCATGCATGCACAGGTGCCCAGCTTGTTTTTTGATCCACTGGGGCTAGAATTCAAACTAGGGTCAGTCTCATGGGATTCGACTCCAGATGTACTATTCTTAATCACTGCACCACCCCAGCACTGCCCTTCAGCTTGATAATATATAGCACCACTATTTACTCAGTTCTTTTTTTTTTTAATAATTATTTTATTTAACTTATTTATTTATTTTAATTTGACTGAAGAGGGAGGGAGAGAGGGAGGGAGGGAGAGACAAAGAGAGAGAGAGAGAGAGAGAGAGAGAGAGAGAGAGAGAAAACAAGCCACCAGTTCTGAGACTCGACCACGGTTGGCCATGTGGGAGTCCAGTGCCCTTAACCACCAATGCCACCTGCTGCCCCTACTCAGTTCTTTTGACAGAAGTGTGGCAGACAGTATTGATTTTGCCTTTAATTACATAGCCAAAGATTAGGAACCTGTGGGTTATACTTTTCAATTCTTAAATCCATCTGTCTTTCTATATCTTTAGACCTCCTCATAAGAAATATAAGGAGGTCTTCAAACAGTTCATGGAAAATGTGTATTATGAAAAAGCTGTGGATTAAAATTGTTTTTACACCAAAATAACCATACTTTAATTCCATTTTCCCATGAACTTTATTTTGAGGCAGGGCAAACACTAGGGTTTAATCTTACAACTTGATTGACCTAGAAGTGTTCCTGTCAATACAAAGATTTTGTTGGGGACAGTGGGGAAGCAGAGGCCAGCTCCATGGTTGTGCTACCATCTCATGGTGCAGTTGTGGTCCTGCTGCAGGTTCTGATGCAGGCTGTTGGTGGCCTTCTTGCTGAGGGCTATGTTAGACCATCCACCCATGCCAGGGGGGTGACTGGATGACGGGGAGAGGTTTTTAAAGCCACCCATAAGTTTGACAAATTTCAGTTTCTGTTTCTTGCTTTCAAAATCAACAATATCCCGTTGGCCAGACTGGGTTCCCCTCCACTTCCTAGTTTCAGAAACTTCTGTTTTGCTTGACTCACGATTGATCTCTTCTTGCTAGACCTTTCGCCTCACCTATTCTATGTGCGCCTCATCCATGTTGCCTTTCTTTTTCAACACCACTTCTAGGTCTGTGTCTCCCAAGGGACGCCCGCTGCCTCACTCTCTTCTCTCTCTTTTTTCTTCCTTTTCAGAGCCAGCTCCTCAATGCCTTGCTGCTCCTCCTTTATCTTGGGCTTCAGTTTCTTCTTGGCTGGGGCCTTCAGGACATCTCTTATCAGGATGTACTTTGGAGCCTCAAAAAAGTAGCTTGACCAGCTACTTTTTTGCTAACCTTCCTAGGGCTGCTCTCCATGGACCTGGAGAGTTTGGAGTGGCTCAGGACAGTGTCTCCTTTCTGGTAGTTGTTATTGTTGTTGTTCTTCCTTCCTCCTCCTCCTCCTCCTCTTCTTCTTCTTTCTTCCTTCTTCCTCCTCCTCGTTCTTCTTCTTTTCTTCTTCTCCTTCTCCTCCTCCTTCTCCTCCTCCTCCTTCTCCTTTTCCTTCTCCTCCTCCTCTCCCTCCTCCCCCTCCTTCTTCCTGTATTCCCTGGGACTACGGTGCTTCCATTTCTGCCCCAAGGCTATCTGCTCCTCACCCTCCTTCCCCACAAGCAACCGTACAGAGCATCCTCAACTTCACAGAACCAAGGTCCCAGATTGAAAAGGCTGCAGTGTCCTTGGTCTTTTTTTCCTTGTGGTTTTTGAGCTTCTTGCCAACTCTAGTCACCTCCTTACTCTGTCTGCAGCCTGGGGAGGTCTTCATCTCTGACCCGTGGGACACAGCCAGAGTTAACAAGGTCTTCCTCTTTGTCTTCTTCCTACCAAGGAATTCAGAGTGACCAAGGGACTGCTTCCTGGGGCTGGGTAACTTCTCTGCCCATTGGGCATGCAATGTTGTCTCAGATTCTGGAGGCTCCTCATTAATGGTGCTGTGGCCCTCCTCTTCCTCTTTCTTCTTCTTTTCTTCTTCATTAGAGATATCTCAGATGCCTGGCCTTAGACCACATTCTTAGAGAGGGATGTGGTTCTTATAGGAGAGCTGTCAGAGAAATAATTATCATTTTGTAAAACTGAATATTGAGTCTCTGTTTTTTTTTTTTTTTTTTGACCACCTTTTTCTTCTTTTCTTTTTCTGGGAGCCTGAGGCCCAGGTCTACTTTGTGGGTCTCCGTGAGCATTACTGTAGGCCAGACTTTCCCGTCTCCATGAGAAAGCCTACTCTGCCATGACCCAGAAACTGATTTCCATGAACTTTTTCTGAGGCCTTCTCATAATTATTGGTCTTTATCCCTGATTCCTGGCCCTGAGCCTCTAAAACTCTTATAACAGTGAGTAACAGTGGTGATAAGAACATCATTCATTATAATATTTGGTCTCATCCCCCAGTGCATGACACACAGGAAATCTCTTGGAATTTCATGAGTGATAGGTGCATCTAAATAGTCTCTAAAGGGGCAGTCCTGTAGTGTGGAGGTTAAGTGCTGTGCATAGGGGTCAGAATCCCACATAGCCCACCTTAGTTAAAATCCTGGTCCTGGTGGCTTGAAAAACATGCTGGGTGCCTGTGCCTGAGTATCCCAAATCCTGATCAGATGGAGAAATGGAGGAACAAGGATTGCAGTATGTCTGTGCGCTACTGGAGGGTACTTTCCTTCACCTTTCTCTTTCACTCTCTCTCTCTCTGGCAAGAGCACATGCCCTTTGGCAATAACAAACAAATAAATACCTTCAAGATGGCTAATCACTGGAAAGATTGAACCTTGATTATAAGTTCTGAACTTTCAGGGCCAGCAGGTGTTGTAGTGGTTAAGGCGCTGGACTCCCACTTGGACAATTGCAGTTTGAGTCACAGACCCAGTGGCTTGAAACTCACGCCAGGCACGTGTGTGTGCATGCATAAAATCCTAGGAGGAGAATGGAAGAGAAGGGACTGTGGCATGGCCATCCTCCCGGGGGTTGATTTCTCGCTTTCTGTCTCTCTGTCTCTCTGGTGAGCACACATGCCCTATAGAAAAAATCTCTTAAAAAAATAGAAGAAGTTTTGAACTTTTGGCACTACCCCCTTCCCCCCCCCCCAACTTCTAGGGAGGAAAGGGAGGCTGGAGATTGAATTAATAAATAATCATGTCTGTGTAATAAAAGCTCCATAGAAACCCATAAATGATGGGTTTGGAGAGCTTCCTGATGGGTGAATGTATGCATGCTGAAAGTAGTGTATCTCAAGTCTACAGGGACAGAAGCTCCTGAGGGTAGGAGCCTTCTAGACTTCCTTATGTACCTCTTCATCTGATTGTACATTTGTACCCTTTATTTTAAAATTTTATTTATGTATTTATTTATGTTAGAAGGCACATGTGTTTGCCAGAGAGAGAGAGAGAGCGAGGGAGAGAAGAAAGAACCTCCCCATGGGGAACGGTCATGCTGCAATCTCTTATCCTCCATCTCTCTCTCTCTTTCAGAAGTTTGGGCACACACACATATGTGCCCAGTATGTTTTTTAAGCCACTGGGTTCTGGATTTGAACTGCATGGTCAGCCATGTGAGACTCAGCTGCCTTAGATTCACCAGGCCAAGGACCCACTTTTTATGGCAAAATAAAGCAGAAATGGAATAAAAAAGTACTTTTATGGATTCTGTAAGCCACTCTAGGAACCTTTTACACCTGAGAAAGGGATTGTGGTAACCCCTGAGTTTGTAGCCAAATTGGACAGAAGGAATTTTAGGGCAGTGAAACTACTCTTTATGGTACTATAACAGTGGATACATGTCATTATAGATCTGTTGAAACTCATAAAATGTACACCACCAAGAATGAGTCCTATTGTACACGATGGACCTTGGGTGATGATGTGTCAATGGAGATTTTCGGATCTTAACAAGTACACCTCTGTGAGGGGCAGGATGTTTATAGTGGGGGTAGCTACACGTATGTGGGGCAAGGGGGTATGTGGGAATTCTGTGTACTTTCTATTCAGTTTTGCTGTGAACTTAAAACTGCTTTAAAAATTTTTCACTAAGAACCAAAAAAAAAAAAAAAAAAAAAAAACCCAAAAAACAGAAAACAAAACTCTGGCTTACATGTTACTGATATTTAATTTGTACTATGTATTTGTTATGGTCACAATTTCTTGGAATTGTCTCATTTTAAATCTCAGAGCCAGATAATAAATATACTTCTTCAGATAAGGATCATTCTATGGAGATAGAATCAGCAATCATAACTGTACTGAGCAACAGAGCTTCAGAATATGTGGAAAACAATAAAGACAAAAATATAATAAAGTTAAAGTCAGAAATAGACAAAGCCACAGTTGTAGTTGAGGACTTTAACACCCCCTTATAGTACTTAATAGAACTATTATTAAACAGAAAGCCAACAAAAACAAAAACCCACAACAAATAGAACTGAGTAACACCGTTGGCCAACAGGATCTAATTGATATTTATAGATTATTTCACTGAACAACAGAAGAATACATTTTTTCAAGTACTCATGAAACATTTGTATACATAGATCATATTCTGGGTTGAAAAACAAATCTGAACAAATTTAGAAGAATTGAAATTACATAGAGTGTGTATTCTGACCATGAATAAAATTGAATTAGAAATCACAACAGAAAGAAAACAAAAAAAAAAGTATAAATATGTGGAAATTACACAACACACTTATAAATAGCTCATGAATCAATGAGATGTCTCAAGGGAAACTAAAAAAAAAGAAAAAAAAGTAATTGATTTGGGACTGCCCAGTGGCCTAGTGTTTTAGGAGCCAGATCTGACACAGCTGATGCTGGTTGAGTCCTGCTCTTGAAAAAACAAGTGCATATATTCCCCAAATACTTTGATCTGGGGCTGGTTCTGTTGTCTAGTGACTTAGGAAGCCAGATCCTAATGACCGATGTGGTTTGAGTCTTGCCCTAGTGACTTGAAAACATGTGCATGTATGTCCTAAATCTCTACAAGATAAAGAAATGGAGGAGAGAGGATCGTAGTGTGACTGTGCCCACTGGAGGGTGTGCTTTTCCCCTCTCCTCTCCCCCTTCTTTTAGTGAGCACATGGATCCTTTGACTATTAAAAAAAGTACATTTTGGGGCCCAGCAGGTGGTGTGGTGGGTGGTTAAGGGTGCTGGACTTCCACATAGCCAACCGCGGTTCAAGTCCTGGACCTGGTGGCTTGCTTTCTCACTTTCTTTCTCACTTTCTCTCTCTCTCTCTTTTCCCTCTCTGGTCAAATTTAAATAAATAAAAATTATAAAATGATTCTTAAAAAAGTACATTTATATGAATGAAAGTGAATATATACCATATAAAATTTGTGGGACACAGCCAAAACATAGCTAGAAATTTATGACACTAATTGTTATTAGGAAAAAAGAAAGGACCCAAATCGATAATGTGTTTCTCCCTGAAACAACTGGAAAAAGAAGAGCAGAACAAACCAAACAAACAAGAGGAAGGAGCTAATAAAGAGAGCAGAGCTCAATTAAATTGAAAACAGGAAAACAGTAGATGAAATCAATACAAGAAACTGGTTCTTTAAAAATTTAAAATTGGTAAACCTTTAGTAGGTCTAACAAAAATAGGAGAAAAGATACAAACTACCAATATCAGCAATGAAATAGATGATCACTACAGATTCTGCAGCGTTACAAGGATGAAAGGAGGACACTACATGCAACTCTGTTTGTAAATTTGAAAACTTGGAAGAAATGGACCAAATCCTTGAAAACAACTAATTACCAAAATTCAACCAAGATGAAATAAACAATCTGAATACTAGTAACTGATAATGAAACTGAATTCTTAATTGAAAGACTCCCAAGGAAGAAATTCCAGGTTTTGCTGGAGAATTCTACTAAATACTTACATAATTTCTTGCAGAAAATAAAGAAGTCAGCGTAATTCCCGTAATATGAGGCCAACACAGATACTAAAACCAGACAAGACAATACAAAACAATAGAACTACTAACGAAATTCTCTCATGAACATAGGTACAAAAATCTCAACAAAATATTGTCAAATCAAATCCAGTACTGTATTAAGAGACTAGGACACTACCACTGTGGAACTGTATACTTTAAATGGGTGAATGATATTGCATGTGAATTATATCTCAGTTAAAATGAATCAATATAACTTACTATAACAACAGTATAAAGACTCAATCAATTAATGCAGAAAAATCGTATCATAAAATCCAACACCCATTCATGATAAAACTCTCAGAATGGGCTGACTGGATGACTAGTGATTAAAGGTGCAGATCCCACACGGCTGACTGTGCAGTTTGAATCCCAGCTCCAATAGCTTGAAAAACACATGTGAAAACACATGTGTGCATACAGGTCCCAAATCCCAATAGGAGGCAAATGGAGGAGAAAGGATTACAGTGTGACCATGCTCCACTGGGGATATTTTCTTCCTTTCCCTCTCTCTCTCTGGTGAGTGCATGTGCCCTCTGACAAAATAGAGAAAAGAAAAATAAAGTCAAAACTAGAGATAGGATAAAATGTCCTTAACTTGATAAAGAACATCTACAAAAAATATCTACATTTAGCATTAGTTAATGGTGAAAGACTGAATGTTTTCTCCTAAAGATCTGAAACAAAATAAGGATGACCACTCTTTCAACTCTTATTTGACATCGTACTGGGAGTTTTCCTCGGAGCATTTAGACAAGAAAAAAAGAAAGACATACTATAAATAGAAACTTAGTTGAGAATCCGAAGGCAAAGGCATTCTCAGTAAAGAAGTTTAGGTTTCTAAATAACTTAAAAAAAAAAAAAAAAAAAACCCACATGGAAAAAAAAAAAAAAAAAAACCCACAAAAGATCTCAAAACTTTTAAGGAGCTGATTTAAAAGGCTCAGTATAGAAGTTATTACAAAAAATACTGTCAGGAAAAGCAACCGAAAAGTTGGGAAAAGTAGAAAAAATGTAATTGGCTAAAGAGCTAAACCCATTTAAATATTGGGATAAGCTCTGATATGTAACAGAAAATATACAAAAACAGCAAAAATTAATTTAAAAAAACTAGAAAAGCAAGAAGTAAATGAAATGTAGGTTATAAAAAGTTGAATGAGAAAAATATTGAAATTAATCTGGACTAAATAAATATTTGTTGATAGAGGGGCTAAGAAAAATGTTTTTATAAGGTTAAAAAGGAATTCTTAATAATATTGGGTCACTGGAAAGCACATCATGACTTTTCCAGTAATCCAATATATATTGTAAAAATAAAATTTAAGACAAACCAACATATTTTTAAAGAATTATTTTATTTAACTTTATTATTGTTTTTAAAAATTTGACCAGGGAGAGACCGAGAGGGGGAAGGGGAGAAAGCAAGCCACCAGGTCCAGGATGTGAACTGTGGGTTGGCCATGTGGGAGTCCAGTGCTTTTAACCACCACAGCACCTGCCAACCCCTAGGCAAACCAAATTTTAGCAGTTTAATTGAATGAAGAGCGATTTCAATTGGGCAGTCCCTAGAATGACTTCTAAGGAACTCCAGGTAGCCTCATGGTAGAGAGATATTTATGTACAGGAAAAAGAAAGTGATGTATGCAGGAAAAGGAAAGTGACATACAAAAAACTGAAGTGAGGGAATGAGATAGAGAAATAATTGGATTGGTTTTATATATAGAGAGAGATTTTTGTTATAGGGCACGTACACTCTCTGGAGAGACAGAAAGAGATAAATCACTCTCAGGGGTGGGGGGTGGGTGGGGATCACCAAGCTGCAATCTCTTCTCTATTCTCCTCTCTGAATTTTGGGCATGCACACACATGTACCCAGTGTGAGTTATATGCCGCCGGGTCTAGGACTCTAACCGTGGTCAACAACGTGGGAGTCCAACAACATAACCATTATGCCCGGGGGTGTGCTATTTTTAAGCTTGACAAACCACTTTTCCTCTCTATGTCTCGTTCTTAACAGATAGACGATGGAGTCATATATTTATCTAACAGATAAGTATTTATTATATTGCAGCTTCTACTATGTCCCAGGTGCTGTTTTAAGTAAATACAGGAGTCTTCAAAACATTATGGAAAATGACTGCTATGAAAAAACTATGCACCGAATAAACATATTTTAAAAGAAGGTATTGACTCAGAAGCTTGGGGCAAGGTGCTGTTTTGAACATGATGCTGGGGTAGGCCTAATTGCACATGCGATATCTGAGGAAAGATTTTGGAGGTTAAGGGGTTAGTTAAGTAGATATTTGGTGGAAGAGTGTTTTCAGGAAGAGCAACACATCCAGGGCAAAGACTAATATGGGAGCAGATCATGTAGAGATTTGTAAGCCTTTTAAGGTACTTTGGCTTTATTCTGGGTGAAATGAAAAGACTATCCTGAATTTAAAGCAAAGAAGCCATGTTAACGAGGCATTAAGAACGGACTGTAAGAGTGTATGGAATCAGAGTGGTAAGCAGCAGGATTTGGGACATATTATAAAAAAAAATAATAGAACAGTGCCAACTGACTCCAAGGATTTTGACCTGCACAACCTGACCAATGGTGTGGCCACTGATGGGGAGGGTGGGGCCATCAATGGGGAGGATGCATACTGAGTGAGTCTGGGATAAATATTTCTAGGGTTTCAAGAGTTTTGCAATAGGACTTTGTTGGAGCTCGAATCCAAAGTTCTCTTCTCTGATTTGGTATTTTCACCATCTTTACTGCTATTCTCCTTTACAGCCCTCTGAAATCTTAGCTCTGGTGAAGGAAGGGCAGTCTAATATTCTTGAGAGCCTGTTGGCTCCTTTCTTTAACCCTGAGTGTCTAATTGTACATCTCTCTGCTAAAAGTTCTCCCTCAGGGCTCAGGTCCTTGAGGGAAGGTGAATGACGCTTAGTTGGAAAAACAAAACAACAAAGTAAAACCCCCTTCTAATACTTCCTTTTTTCCTCCTGAACATTAATTTTTTTCTTAAAAATTTTTCTCAAGATTAATTATTTATATTTTACTGTAATTTAATTGTTGGAAACAAATTCTATGTTCATTTCATAGTAGAGGGTTAATTTCTCCAGGTAAGGGGGGATATAGAAGCATTATTTTCCTTCCAAAATATTTGAACCTTGAACTGGAAAAATCCCTATTTAGGGTGAGCATAATATACACTTTCCATATAATTCAGTATCTGACTTCTGTATTCTGGGCTGTGTGTAAGAGTTGTTGAGTTTACAGTGCATAGAATGAGTTCTAAAATATGGCAACTGCCCACCAGGTCTTAGGTTGAAACCATTAAGTTATTTTATTCAAGTCCTTGTGTAATTGTGATAGAGATATCGGTCCCTCTGGTCAGGTTTGCACTAAAGTCATTGCATAGCAAAACTTCCCCAAGGCGACATTTTTATGTTTCATTTTCAGACTGTTGGTGTCACAGGAGCAATTAAAATTTGTGAATAATGTTTTTCCCCCTTGATAAATAATGTGGATAGCCTGTGGTCTGCTCATATTCCTGGTAAGGGATTTAACAGACTATTGTGTTAGTAACAATGTGGATGCAAATTGTAAACATTTATCATCTCCAAAGTTTTGTGCAATTTGCAAAACAACATCAGTTGAAACAGATGCTCCACCCCCTCCCATATAAAACAGTCTTTCCGATGATTACTGCACATTTTCCAAAAACATTTTTTCTTCCAGGAACTCCTATTTATTAAATAATATTGTAACTGCTACTAGAAGTGAATTGTAATGGATTAAAAAGTCCGCTAAAATAAATGTTCTGTCTCTTTAGCTGCTTTGAATTATTATTCAGGTACATCAATAAACACCATATAGTGTAATTTAGTGGTAAATTCGCTCTGTATGTTCGTTAGGAGGTGATCTGCATATGTGCTAGCAATGTATAATCTCGAAATTCTATCGTCGGTATTGTCTTTATTCATGAAATTATTGATTGAGTAGTGGTGGCAGGATTGGAAGGTGAATAGTTACATTTGATTGGAGTGAAGGATTCATATTGATAATAAGAAAAACAAAGCCTGGAAATTTGAAGAGACTAAGACGTTTAGAGACTGCTCTGAGGTTGGCTTACTGTGGGTTGGTCGATTTCTTGTGTAAGAAGTCTGGCAGAATGGAGTTTAAGTTCCAGCTCCTCTACATATGAACAAGATGTTACTTAGTGACTTAATGTCTTAAACCTCAATTTCCTCTCTGTATAATGGAAAGTATATCTGCAAGCAGAATAATGATGGCTGTGTGAAATAACAGATCGCTGTGATCCCGCTTAGTGAGCACTCATCACATTTGTGATAAATGGGCCAGGCAGGGCGGCTACACCAAGGGCTTGTGTAGATTAAAGTGAAAGAGATGAATACGGGGTTTGGGGAAAATTACTTTTGTGATGGGATGCAGAATTAATTGAAGAAAGGGAGCATGTGTGTGTTAGAGGTGAAGGGAACACTAGACCACACACGAAGACGTGGAGGCCTGAACTTTATACTGGAGATGGCTAACCCAGAAACAACGATAAATGTAAAAACAAACAAAAACCCAGAAGAAAAATTTATTAATTTCAGGATAAAGGAAAAAACATCAGGGCTACATGGTGATGAAGCAATAGCATATTGCTCTGTGGGGCTGAACCACATGGGAAGGCTCTGGGTTTAAATCTTGAGACTTCCCTGAATACACTGGATTCGTGCCTGTCCATGATCTGGCTAGCTAAACTGGGGGACATAGCTTTATGAAAGACACATTTGGAGGTGCCTCTCCTTCTCACTCTTCTTTTTCTCTCTTGCTCATGGAAGAAATAAATAAATACATTTTTTAAAATAAAGTATCAAACTAGTAAAAAAAATACTAAGGAGAAACTTGTAATGGGCATTTATTTTTGTTTCTATTTTGTTTTCCTTTGTCTGCTCAGTGCCCTACCCAACTTTCTCCCTTGGGTCAGTTGCTCTCTTCTCATTTTGATATGTCTTTTATCCGGTGAATCAAAGTACTTAACTTTCTTGGCATCAATGATTGGTCTGGAGGTGAACCTGTTGGAAGGCTGGGCCAATCAGTCTTTTCTCTGAAATTTTCTACCCGATATAAAAGCTAGAAGGTTATCAATAAGGAGAAAGCTGCTAGTAAGAGAATATGAGGCCAAATAGGGACTGCAAGAGATTAGAGAAGAAGCAGAAAAACAGATTTAGAGGCTTGGTAATATTGAGATTAGTTTTATTTCCAAAGGACCTCAGAGCTGCCCTGATTACTGCAGAGTGTCTATTTAAATTTCTAAGTTATCCTCCTGTAAATTCTTTCCATTTAAATTAGTTTATGCAATAGAGACACCATTAGATTTTTTTTTTTTTTTGGAGAAGTTTTTGCTATAGGGCGCGTGCGCTCACCAGAAAGAGAGAGACAGAGAGAAAGCGAGAAATCACCCCCCAGGGGGGATGGCCACGCCACAATCCCTTCTCCTCCATTCCCCTCTCGGAATCTTGGGCATGCACACACACATGCCCGACGTGAGTTTAAGCCGCTGGGTCCAGGACTTGAACTGCGGTCGACTACATGGGAGTCCAGCAACATAGCCATTACGCTAACTGCTGGTCCCGAGACACCATTAGATTTGATGGTACAAAAGTTAAAAGTTTCTGCAAACCAAAATATTATGAACAAAACCAAGTCAAACAAATTGGGAGACATTTGCAACAAATAGAATGACAAAAGGGCAACTATCTTTATTGCATGAGGTGAATTTATATATCAATAACAAAACAGTCACATTCCAAGAGAAAAATGAGATCACTTGAAGAAGAAATACAGAATCAATAAATAAGAGTCTGCCTCAAGGAAAATCAAACGAAAAATAATAATTAAAAAAAACCCCAGCAAAATATGATATGTCACTAATCAAATTGCAAAGGTAAAAATTATGATAATAATGCTTGAGTACAATGAGTGTGTATGGGTTATTCCGCTTTTCTTGGGGCTTTTTTCTACTGTTTGTACCAAGAGCCTTAAAAACATCCATAACTTTCTATTGAAACATTCTACTTCCAGGAATTATCCTAAGAATATAATCAAGGGACCAGCAGTTGGCATAATGACTATGTCGCTGGACTCCCAAGTAGTCAACTACAGTTTGAGTCCCAGACTCGGTGGCTTAAACTCATGCTGGGCACGTGTGTGTGTGTGTGCATGCCCAAGATCCTGAGAGGAGAATGGAGGGGAAGGGATTCTGGCGTGGCCATACCCCTGGGGGTTGATTTCTTGCTTTCTGTCTCTGTCTTTCTGGTGAGCGCACATGCCCTATAGCTAAAACCTCTCAAAAAATAAATAAATAAATAAAATAAATAAAAAAGAATATAATCCAATTTAGTGCACAAATATTCACATAAAAGGAGGTTTACTGCAGTGATATTTAAATTAGTTAAATTGTAAATGTTTAAATTGGATGATGATTGAATTACTAATAGTGAATGGACATCTATGATGAAATACTGTGAACCAATGAAAAATCAATGGAATATACTTCATTGACATAGGAAACATTCATTATGTAATACTAATGGAAAATAAGTTTGATGCAAAATGGTGTAATATGATTCTAATTACTTACGCATGTGCATATATTCGGATGTAAAATGGAACTTTTCCTATTGAACTTTTGACTAAAACATAAAACTGAAAATAATTGATAACAAATACCTCACATTCTTAAGAAAGGGGTTAGACACAATTCTACAATATTTACTGTAAAGATAAAGTTTATCTAAAAAAGAGATTGCTATTCTATACATATAGTTATATATATATAATTAATATATATGATATTATGTTGTCAAGAAAGTCATGATGTAGTTTTCAATGCAAAA
The DNA here is from genome assembly GCF_000334495.1 of Tupaia belangeri chinensis. NCBI lineage: Eukaryota > Metazoa > Chordata > Mammalia > Scandentia > Tupaiidae > Tupaia > Tupaia belangeri. The sequence continues at coordinate 1,746,579 of NW_006160110.1, read as the reverse complement.
ATGCATCATGACTTTCCCAATGACCCAATACATATATAAATAAGGACTAGAGAACTATGAGGAAGAACAGGTGCTGATCAGCCCGCTTACTGGTTGAAGTTACTCCCTATCGACTTTGGTTGACTTTCACAAGGCATTCTTAAGATAATTCCAGGTTTGCAGTCTCCCTAGGGCTTATCATGTACCTTGCTGAATGAACTACCACCACTGCCAATAAGTTGGTTCACACAGCTTCTGATAATGGACTTTCATCCAATCCTGTCCCTGCTCCTATTGCCATATGACCCTCTTCTGTTGACTTTGTCCAGTATAAACTTTTCTGGAACAACTTAGGTGTAGTGTCCCTTTGGCAAAGACCATTGAGGTGGGTTGGACGTATTGCCATTTCCATTTGACCATACTGCTGGCGGGTCTGACTGCATGCCCCAAGGGTTAGCCCTTATTTGATGCTAGCTTTGTGAGACAATAAACTCCTTTTTTCCTTATAGGCTTTATTTACGGTTGTTCATTTTGGCTCAGCATTAATAAATGAGAAACAAAAAACGAAACGAAACAAAACAAACCTAATGATCACTATCTCTCCCAGTAGCAGTCTACAGAAGGTATTTCTCAGGATAATTGGAAGTGAATTTATAGGAGTGAATGATACTTCCTGGCAGAGATCCTGGTGCCTGATGGGGCACTGGAAGTATGCAAAGATGGGAAGTTGACTGGAGCAGTCTACAAGGGAAGGGTAAAGAAAGAGAGGGCAACAGTGGGGACAGGCCTCCCTTGCACCCTGGGGTAAGGGCATGTTGATTTGCCTCTGGGGTGAGTTGGATGAGGTGAGGAAGATGAAAGACCAGATCACTGCTCTACTTTGAATCTCTGAGCTACAGATAGGGCTGAGCTCAGGGAAGGCAGAAGCACTGATTTGACTTAGATAGAACTGAACTTTTCCATGCCGGCACAGGAACCAGTTTCAATACCTAAAATGGAGAGGAAAGTTCTGGGATCTGCCTAAATCAGGCTAAAGGCAGAGAATGAGAACTGATGAAGCATGCTCAAAGGTAGTGGTGGCAGGAAAAAAGTCAAGCTGGTCTATCTTTGTCCTCTACCAAGCCCATCTTCTTTAATAATCACTACTACATGTACCGATCAAGGCTGGAAAAAACACATCAAAGCGTTGTCTAAAATAATCTCTGAATGGTGAGAGTAGAGGCATTTTAAAATGCTTCTTTATATTTTTAAAATTTTCAAAATAATATGGTTTTAAAAAATAATTATTTATTTAATTATATTTGTTATTATTATTTTTTAATTTGGCCAAATAGAGACAGAGAGAGAGAGAGAGAGAGAGAGAGAGAGAGAAAAGGAAAGCAAGCCGTCAGGTCTAAGACTTGAACTGTGATAGGCCATGTGGGAATTCAGCACCTTTAACCATCATGCCACCTGCTGGCTCCAAAATATGCTCTTATAGTTGAAAAACAGATTAAAAAATTAAAATAAATTAAAATAAACCCCCGAAGTAATAACAATAAAACAAGACAAAAATGAAAGGTGTGAAATGACCCCAGAAGGGCCAGCCTGTGGTGTGGTATTAAGGCAGTTGAATCCCATGTGACCAAGTGCACAGTTCGAGTCCCAGTTCCAGTGGTTTGAGAAACATGCTAGGGACATGTGCATGCCTAAAATTCCAAAAAGGGGGAAGAAATGGAGGAGGAGGGATTGCAATGTGACCATTCCCCATGGGAGGTGCTTTCTCCCTTTTTCTTTCTCTTGCTCTCACTCTGTCTCTGGTGAGTTCATGTGCCCTCTGGAAAAATTTTAAAAAGAAAGAGAAAAAGAAATGGCCCCATAGAATGGAAAAGAACCAAGATCAGAAATTTAAAAGGGAAGTGAATAGTCCCTTGCTTGTACCTGAGCCACTTAACATCTTGTATTTTGTTGAAATGTCTTTTGTCTCTTTCTTCACTTTCTTGTCTCTGCACTAGGGTTGCCTCTTGCTAGGTTGATTCTTGCCACCTCTCTATCAGAGGACTGCAGTGACCTCATAGTTGATGTAGTATTTTCCTCTCTCATGTTCCCCACCACCACTGAGATCATCTTCTCAAATCTTACTTTCCTCTCTGTTCACCTCTTCCTGGTTCTGAAAACCCCCACCTTGGGCTCTTGTTAATTTCTAACACCCAAAAGTACGTTTTAGTGTATTTAAATTGTTAACCATTTCCTGGAGCTCACAGTGGGTCTCATCCCTTCAGTTTTTGAGAGCAGTAGGCATTGGTTTGGTTTCATAGTTGGCTAGGTGGTAAATGGAGTTCTTTATACTTTTCCATGTATATGAATAATTATAAACTCCATGAGTGATGGTACTATGCCATGTAGTTGTGTGTATATATCCTCATGTGACATATGCCATTATTAAGCATACTGTTGAATAGATTGAATCTAAATTATCGTGGAACTATTTAATCTGTTAATTATTAGGAAAATGAGTAGCATTCTGGTTCCTTCCCTGTATCTGCTAAACTTTCTAAGTCATCTTTTCCCTTTTTTCACTTTAGGTATGTGATCATGTGAAAGTAAGTTGACATCATATTTTAAATAGAATAAGAGTAGACTGAAGGGCTGGCAGGTGGCATGGTGGTTAAGGATGCTGGAATCCTACGTGGCCTACCATGGTTCAAGTCCTGGATCTGGCGGCCTGCTTTCTCACTTTCTTTCTCTCTGTCTCTTACTCTATCTCTCTCCGGTCAAATCAAAATAAATGAATAAAAATTTAGATAAAATAATAATAAAAAGAGAGTAGGCTGAGATAAGAGTAGAATAAGTAGACTGAGATAAAAGAAAAATGTTTATTGCAACATTATTCACAATATTTAAGACATCGAATCAACCTAAGTGCCCAACAAGTGATGACTGGATTTAAAAAATGTGGCACACATACATTATGGAACTCTACCCAGCCTTAAAGGACAATGAGATTCTGTCATTCGACATAAAGTAGACAAATATAAAAGAATTAATATGAAGTGAAATAAGCCAGACTATGTAAGACAAACACTGTATGTCACTGCTCAGTGTATACCAAACATCTGCATGCAATGGCAGAGACTGAAAGATTTGAAGACATAATAGTAGAGAGGACAAATGTAGATACCAGAGACTATAAGGGAGTGGGGGTGTATGGTAAAGGCTGGATGGGAGGAGTCCAGGGAAAAAGGGCTTAACAGACACAAGAATGTAAGGTTTTTTGTTGAAAAAGTTGTGGATGGTAACATCCCTTATTTGGTTATCACACACTGCATGCATGCTTTGGAAAACCATATTGTATGTGGAATACCATAAAGATGTACGAAAAATAAAAATTTATAAGATAAAATAAAAACAACCCTCTTTAAAGTTCTTTACTGTGTAACTTTTAAAAAAATTAAAAATTTAATCATAGAACATTTTAACAGCACATAATATGGTTTATAAAAGCATATACACTTTACATACCAATCAAGAAAAAAACTCCTTTTACAAATCCACTCATACTTAAAATGAAAATAAACTTTCATATTACTATTGTAATTTTTTTTTCATTTCCAGAAGTCATATGAACTCACCAGAGAGAGAGAGAGAGAGAGAGAGAGAAAGAATGAGAGAGAGAACACTCCTCAATGGGATATGTCACACTGCAATTCCTTCTCCCCCATTTCTCCATCTTGCCGGGATTTTGGGTACACATGCACATGCTCCTGGTGCCTATGTACCCCGCATGGTTTTCAGGCTGCCAGGGACAGGATTTGAACCATGGGCAGCCAAGTGGTATGCAGCTCCCTTAATCACTAGACTGTGGGACTGGCTTGCCATTGTCATTTTAAAAATTACTTTTTGAGTCTCCTAACAAGGGTAATTAAAACTATAGAAAACTTGAGGGGCCACTGGGGTGATGGTTAAGGCTCTGGACTCCCATATGGCTGACTACAGTTCAAGTACCAGACTCAGCAGCTAGAAAATCATGGTGGGTATGTATGCATGCGTGCCCAAAAATCTCAAGAGGAGAATGGAAGAGAAGGGATAGCAGCATGACCATTCTCCTTGGGGGTGATTTCTTACTTCCTCTCTCTGTCTCTCTCTCTCTGATATGACAAAAATCTAAAAATAAAATAAAATAAAAATCTTTTTCATACCTCTTCCTACTCTATCATCTAGAGGACACATACACTCACATGGGGCAGAGATCAGAGGGAAAGCACTTTCCAGTGGGATCTGGTCATGCTGCAATCCTGTGTCCTCTAATTCTACATCTTGTCAGGATCCTAGGCATGCATCCTCATGCATGGGACTTGAACCCTGGTTGACCTAGCAGGATTCAACTTTCTCTGTGCAGTCCTTAACTGCTACAGGGTTGTCCCCCAAAAGATATTATTTTGTTTGTCTTTTTGAACAGATCCAAGGAAATATAATAGAGGCTCATATTTGCTTTAACAATACTTAAACTTTTTAATATAATTTATCCTAACTCCACACAAGCCAACTATTAAAGAGCAAATAAGAGAGAGAAATTAGACACAGACAAAGGTCAAAGGTTCTCTCAAGTTTACAGAAGGGCCATATCCACTAGGACTGATAGACATTTAACCATTTCTGTGAGCTGCATATTTCAGAGCTCCATGATACAGTGTATTTGACTGGATTTGACCTCATTGAGCACAGCACTGATCACAGTGCTGATCTACTGGGCTGTCGGAAAAGCCATGACATGTTTTTCTATGCAAAAATGAGTCATGACTTTTCCCGACAACCCAATATAATTGCTTCAGTTTTTAAAGGTTTTTCTTAGTTCCCACTCCTTTTTCAGTTAGAACTCCTGACTCCATTGCTCTCTGAGTATCTGCGCTGTAGTGGAGGTTCTGTGATGAGTGTCCTTACATTAGCTGAACTTGAGGCCTGTCTCCTGGGTTGAAGCTCGTGCTCCTGGAGCAGTCAGAGTCCCTAGAAGGCCTAACATCCAGAGGCAGCCAGTCTCTTCCAACCCTAGCCCTCTGAGCTCTCCTCCCTAAACAGCCTGTTATACCTTCCAGAGTCACAGTTTCTTGCTCCTTCCCCCATTTCTTTTATGAAACAAAACCCTCTAGGTTGCAGGCATTTCCCTACCATTGGGTCCGCAGAGGCTGCAGAAGGTGAAATTGGCTGTTCCCTGCTGGTGGCAGAGGCAGAGGTATGTTTACAGTTAGAACTCAGAACCTATTTCCCCATAGAAACCGTGGTATACTGTTAGGTAAGTTCTACAGTACGTTTAGAACTCCAGATAAGGTATGTAGATCAAGTGCAGTTTTGTGAATTCTCCTGGTCCAACCCATCCCTTTTAACATTATCACTTAGGAAAATGGCCCTAGTTTCCAAATAGTTAATCATAAATCATCTAAATTTAGAGGAAGCCCCGGGAATTGAAACCTAAAATGTTGGTCTGCTGTGAATTTAGACAGGCATGGACTCCTATGAAGGGCTTAACTCATTCTGCTCCACTCCAGGCCCAAGACTCCTTAGCGATTAGAGAAACCAGGAGCTCCCTTACCATGAGCACCCAACAAGGAAACAGAGACCTGAGACAGGAGAGGATGCACATGAGCTTGGTACAGGACCATGGCTAGGACCAGGGAAGGCAGGTAAGCGTGGAGGTCTCCACCTCTGCCCAGCCCCTAGAAATTTTTACAGTATTATGTTGTTGAATTAGTTTCTATAAGCTTGTGCCAGAACTGTTGGCAGGAGGGTTGTAATGAGAAGCAAGTGTAGCAAAAACTGTATTTTTAGTTATTTAAGAAATGGAGGCCAGGGGTAGAATTATCTTACAACTAGTAAAACACACCTCGGTGTGTATGTGTGTGCATATGGTATAACACTACCCAGGTGGAACAAAATAAACATTTCTTGGGTATAGTCAAGGCACCCCCAACCTGGTGGTGACAGGAGATGTGATAGTAACAGCGGGGAAAGTAAGAACTTATATGGAATGACGAAAGATGTGGAGGTTACTAGAAAGTAGAAGAAAAAATGATCATGATGATTTATGAATCTGTAGAGTCAAACAGAAGGGATTTGGGGGACTGAGATCCAGAGATTGAGAGAAAAGAGTCTGATCTGGATTTATCGATCATTACTGTTGTTGTCACTCTTTTGACTGTGCCCAGGGAAACATGGCAGCATTTATGTATCCCTTAGTGATAGGACAGTATCATGCATAAAGGAGCTCTTAGTAAGTGAGACAGTCTAAACAAATAAAAAGAAAGAAAATATAATCAGTGTACAATAAAGCTAAGTAAATATATCGAGGTTCAGACAAAAGGCAAAACAAGTGTCATTTGCTGCAGTATTGAAAACACATGGTGTAGGTTTGGAGCCTGATTTTCTCCTTCGTTGTTTATTATTATAGCTGCTGAAGGGGTCCATCTGATCTTTGCCTTCTGAGGAACTCAACAGAATTTTGAAAAAAAAAAAAAAAACTGACCTTCAGTGTGGTAGTTTAAAGTTGGTTTTATGGTCTTAAAATTGTTCAGCTAGGGGATGGCAGGTGGCATGGTGGTAAAGGTGCTGGACTCCCCCATGGCTGACTGCAGTTCAAGTCCTGGACCTGTCAACTTGTTTTCTCACTTTCTATCTTTCTCTTTTTCTCTGTCTCTCTCTGGTCAAATTAAAATAAATAAATAAAATAAGCAATTCTTAAAGTGGAAGGTTTATGGTTGCCAAACTTCTATGGTGTTGGCTGTAGTGATAGTGGTAGGTAAGGGTGAGGAGGAATTTTTGATGACAGGCATAATGTGTATTCTAGCCATTGATTTCTGTAACCAGAAAGTGCACTACCAGGATTTGGGAGTGATGTATGACTGCAGAAATTGGCTCTTCTTTAAAAGAGAAAAAAGTTCAGCCTATGCATTCTGGCATATGAGTTGGGAGCAGGCGTGAACAGACTTGCTCTACTCTATAATAGACAAAAGTTAATCTCACAGAGAATAGAATAGTGGTTTCCAGAGGCTAACAAGGGAGTAAGAAAGTGGGAGAGATAGGGAGGCTGGTTAATGGGTCCAGATTCATAATTAGATAAGAAAAATAAGTTCTAGTATTCTATGTCACAGTGGAGTGACTATAGTTAACAATAATTAATTGTATATTTCAAAATAGCTAGACTGGAGGATTTTGAATGCAACACAAATAAATGATAAATTTTGAGGTGAATATATTTACCCTGATTTGATCATTATACATTGTATACATGTACTGAGATATCACGCTGTATCCCACAGATATGTACAGTTATTATGTGTTCACTAAAAATAAAAATGAAAAAAGTGTGCGGTGAAGGTACTTTATAAATGCCAATCGCTCTTACAGGAAGTGCCTGATCATCATCCTTTCATATAACAAACATTTATTGAGCACCAATAGGTGCCAGGAGGTGCCAGGATTAGTGTCAGTCCTTTGGAGATACTTTTCTGACTATAATTCCTCAAGAGTAGGGACTTAGACTATCTACTGGATTGTCAGAAAAGTCATGATGTATTTTTTTCTGTGCAAAAATGTGTCATAATTTTCCCCCAAATTCAATAATTCGTTCTTTAATTCCTATGGGTTCTCCTTGAAATTTTTCAAAGTGGCAGTGAAAAGTGTGGCTCTTCCCCCCCCCCCCCCCCCTTAGATTCTAGAACTGATGGCATATAGCTTCTTTGCTATGTGGAAGACCTTGAGAGAATGATCCCAAACTGCAGGCCGAAGTTGAGCAGAGAGAGCAACAAAGAGAGAAATAGAGAGCGTGCAGGATAGAGTGCAAGTCCTGGTATTTTTAGAATCTAGTCTTGCCAGCAGGTGGCATAAGGCACTGGACTCCCACGGTCAACTGTGGTTTGAGTTCCCAACCAAGTGGCTTGAAACTCAGGCTGGGTGCATGTGCGTGTGTGACCAAAATCTTGAGAGAAGATTGGAGAAGGGATTGCAGTGTGGCTATCTCCCTTTGGGGGGGGTATTTTTCACTTTATCTCTATCTCTCTGGTGAGCGCACGTGCCCTATAGCAAAAATCTCTAACAATAGCAATGACGACAAAAATAGAATTTAGTCTTGAAGTCTTCTCTACAGACGTTCCACCATTTGGTTTTATGATATGATGTAGCTGTCTAAGGTAGCTCAATATGGGTACTCATGACTTGGAACCAGAGAGTCCTGATTTATACAGTGTTTAGCACCAAACTCATCATCTTCTTCTCTTGTATCCTGGTCAATGGTACTCTCCACCTTGTCCCCTGTATTAGTCATAACAAAATACCCTAGAGTGGAAGGCTTACACAACAATTATTTATTTCTTACAGTTCTGAGGGTGGGAAGTTCAGGACCAAGGTGTCAGCCAATTGTGTTTCCTTGTTAAGGCTCTTCTCCTGGCTTTTAGTTGGCTCTCTTTTCCCTGTGTCTTCACTAGGTGGAAAGAGAGAAGCAGCTCACCTTTCTGGTGTCTTTTTATAAGGGCACTAGTCCCACCATGAAGGCTCCACCCTCATGACCTCTTTGAAACCTAATTAACTCCCAGTAGCCCCCACCTCCAAGTATCATCATATTGTTGAATAAACTTTTTTTCTTTTTGAGTTTTTTTTGCTACAGGGTGCAAGTGCTCACCAGAAAGACAGAGAGAGACAGACAGAAAGTGAGAAATCACCTCCCAGGGGGATGGCCACGCCACAATCCCTTCTCCTCCATTCTCCTCTCAGGATCTTGGGCACGCATGCACACACGCCCAGCGTGAGTTTAAGTCACCAGGTTGGAACTTGAACTGCAGTTGACTACATGGGAGTCCAGTGACATAGCCATTACATCAACTGCTGGTCCCAGAATAAAACTTTAACATATGAAAATTAAGTAGACTATGGGGAGGCACACATTTTAGTTCATAGTATCCCCCCAGTCAGATACCTTAAGAGGGGGGGTTATTCTAGAATCCTTTCCTCTTATAACTTTAACAGTCAATGATAGTCACAAGTCTAATGTTGTATCTAAATATACATTAAATCCATCTCCTTCTCTCTGTTCCTATTGTTACTACCCTAGTACAGGCTCTCAATGACTCTTGTCTGGAGTTTTGGAATAGCTATCTGGGCTTCTTCCAGTCTCATCCTTGTTTAATCCATCTTCCAAGTAGCAATGGAATAACATCTGAAATGCAAGCCTTGCTTTTTCAGTCCTACCCTCTCCAGTGTCTCACTTTTCCTTTTACATTTCATTGATCGACAAAAGCTTATTATTTCACACGCCAAATCTGGGCTCTTGTGTCAGTAGCTTTGATGGCATTGGTATGAGGAAGAGAGGTGGTCTGTTCCCATTGACTTAGTCCTCAACATAGCCTTCAATACTTCATTTCATGCAACATAGTTGATAATGTAACTATAATTTAGCCAAATTTTTAGGTTGCTAATTAATTCCTTTTGTGACTTTTTTTAAAGCTAGTTTTGTGATAGGGCACGTACATTTGAGCTTGCTGGAGAGACAGAGGGAGACAGAGAGACAGAAAGTGAGAAATCATCCCCCAGGGGCATGGCCACTCTGCAATCCCCTCTCTTCTATTCCCTGCTCAGGATTTTGGGCACACACGCACACACAACACAGAGTGATATTTAAGCTGTCGGGTCCAGGACTCAAACCACAGCCGACTACATGGGAGTCCAGCAATGTAACCATTACATCATCTGCTGGTCCCCACTCTGTGCCTTTTTAACCTTTCTTTTTTATTTTTTTGAGAGATTTTTACTATGGAGTGTGTGCACTCACCGAAGAGACAGAGAGAGACAGAAAGCAAAAAATGACCCCCCAGAAGGCATGGCTGTGCAGCAATCCCTCAGGATTTTGGGCACACATGCACATGTGCCTCACGAAAGTTATAAGCCACTAGGTCTAGGACTTGAACTGCAGTCAACTATGTGGGAGTCCAGCAATGTAACTATTTTGCCATCTACTGGTCCCTTTTTAACTTTTCTTTTTAAACTCTCTGAAGCATTATAAGAATCATTGCTTTAGCCAGACTTACAGCTACCTACAGACTGCTTTCCATAGATTTTTCTGCCTGTAGGACCCTGAACTTCTTTTCTGTCTCTTTAGTTACATCTTCCCTAAGGCATTCCAACCCACACTGATTCCTTGATCTTTTAGCCCCCAAGTTCATATTGTTGTACTATTCTCTTTTTTTCTTCCCTTCTTTTATTTTCTTATTTTTTAACATTCAATCACTGAATATCTTTATAGCATACAAAATGGATTTTCCCAGCATGAATACACTGTATATCAGTCCAGTCAAAGATATTACCATATACATTATCATCACCAAATAATTTTTTAATTTGTGTTCATTAAATATTTTGCTTCTTTTCCCCCCTTGTTTTCTTCCCTCTCACCCACCACCTCCCCCCTCCATTGTCCACTCTCCTTTCACACTGTCTCTACGATCTTCAGTTGTTCTCCATGCCTTTGTACCTTCCATTTTTTGGTCATCTTATTTAAGCTTTTTTTTTTTTTTTTCATAAGTAAGAGAAATAGAGACAGAGAGACACAGCACCCCATTAAGATTTTAAAGCCCCGATATACCCCCAACTTCAGCCAGCTGTGGATCATGGACATACATGTGAATGGTATACTCAGGGAGGTCCACATGAACCTGGAATCTTCTTGGGTGGGTTAGCCTGGCAGGTGGTATGATGTTTTACCACTGTGCTACTGTCTACCCTACCTCCTTTTCTGGTCACTTATTACGTATTACTTTATACTGGTATCTTACTCTTCATGAGTATGCTTTATTGCTATCACAAGTTTCCAAGCTCTGGGAGGGAAAGGACCATGCCCAAGACCCTGAGTATGTCTAGAATGTGGTCTTGTACACATAACTACTCAGATATCTGTGGACTTTGTTTCATTGGATCCATTTTCTTTCCATAGGTCATGGTAGTCCCACATTTTGTTGAGTTTTTAATAAAGGGTTCGCAGAAGACAAGGCCAGTAAATTTTAACTTCCAAATATAAAAGTTACTCAAGGTCAAATTCCTCAGTTCCCACAAAGGGGATAATCACTTTTGTGAGATGCCTGGCAACAGTCTTAAGTTCTACTGAGCAAGTTTCAGAAGTCTGTAACTTTAGTGTCAATGAAAACTGTAATTGCTGAGTACAATTACAATGCTGAGGACATCTTGAGTATTACAAATAATGCTTCTGTAAAACTATTATTTCAGATCTCATAAAGATACAATCTCAAAGCAAAAGAGAGCAGGAAAATCTTGGAAACAGATTTCTGATCACAATAAAGAAGTTACCTTAAGACAGTCTGGAATTATAATTTTGATTCTTTTTACATTCATCCTTATTTATTTCTGAGTGTTTCACTTTAAATCGGAACTTATGAACATAGAAACTCTTCTGGTTTTTCTGTTTTTTTTTTTTTTTCTGAAGATTCTTCATGGATTCTTAGTAGGATTTTGATGAGAATTTTAGTCAATAACTTGCTCATCTCAATATAGATGACACTTTTTTCCCCTAAATATTTCAAACACAAGTTCATCTCATTTATCTTCCCTAGAATTTAGTATTCTTTCCTTTGTAAGTGACAAAATACTTGGCTTAGGCAAAAAGAGAATTTATTAACTCATCTTAATTGAAAGTGTAGGCTAGATTAAGCTTCAGGAACATCTGGGGTTGGAATTCCAAAGATAAAATTGGGGGCCAGTAAGTGGCATAGTGGCTAAGGTGCTGGAATTCCACATGGTCGACTGTAGTTCAAGTCCCAGACTCGGCAGCTTAAAGCTCACACTGCGCACATGTGCATGCAGGCCCAAAATCCTGAGAGGAGAATGGAGAAGAAGGGATTGCAGTGTGGCCACTTTCTGCTGGGGAATGATTTCTTGCTTTCTGTCTCTCTGTCTCTTAGGCAAGTACATACACCTTAAGGCAAAACTCTTAAAAAAAAAAAAAAGAAAGAAAGAAAAAGGAAAAAGACCTTTCTCTTTTTCCTTTCAAGTGTTGTCTTTAGTCCTGGACTTGATGTGGTATGTGGTAGCAAACAGAGGAAAGTAGCAACTCCAAGCTCTGTAGCACTTCAAGTTTCAAGACAGCAAGAAAGAGTGATACTCTTGCCTGGAAGTCTCAGTCAATGAATCGTTGTGGCTCTCAGTGGTTGTGCAGTGTTGTGGTTTTGGATAATGGTTTGTCCTCCAAAGGTGTATGTGTTTGGACTTGGTTGTATTATAGAGGTGTTAAGTGAAAACTTAATCCTTTCATGATGTCCCTGGGTGGGACTTTTGGATGTGATAAAGTCTTAGGGTGGGGCTCCATGACTGAGTTCTGGTGTATGTAAGGAGAGGAAACGAGGCAAGCAGAGCCCATGTGGATACTAACCACACTCTGTTTTGCGCAAAGTTCTGCTTCTGCCACTCTGTGATGTCTTTGTATTTTCCAGCCACCAGAATTATGAGTCAATAAACTTCAATTTCTTTATAAATCACCCGGTCTGAGGTATCTCTGTTAGCAACTCAATAATGTACTAAGGTAAGCACCACCCATCAACTGCCATGACCACGATTTACTTAAAATTGCTGGGGAAGGGGGGTACATACCCTGTAGCCTCAAGGATGTAATCTACATCAGCAGTATCTACTTTACTTATAATGTGGGTGAATTGATATTGATCTTCTCATTGTCTACTCACAGAACTCTTAGGAGCAACCAACCTTACTGACTACACTCTTTTTTAAGAACATATTTCCTTGACTTTTGTGAAATCTCTGATTCTTTGTCCCTTTTTATCTGATCATTATCTCATTTCTCTGGTCATTAAATGTTCCAGTCCCTTAAGGCTAGGTCCTAGTCATTTTTTTTTAAAGGTCTATTCATTTTATTTCTTGAGAGGAAGAAAGAGGCAGCACCCCCAAAGGGTGTTACTGCAAACCTAGAACCTTTGCACGTGGGTCAGCCTTACAGTGTTGTGTTTTAGTGCTGTGCCACCATCTAGCCAGTCTTTTAATTGGACTTACTTCTAGGTAACTTCATTCATACCCATTTTTAAAAATTTATTATTATTTTTTTTTAGAGAGAGATTTATGCTTCAGGGCGTATGCGTTCGCCAAAGAGGCAGAGAGAGACAGAGAAACAGAAGGTGAGAAATGATCCCCCAGGAGGGATGGCCACACTGCAATCCATTCTCCTCCGGTATCCTCACGGGATTTTGGGCACACATGCACACATGCCCGGCATGAGTTTTAAGCTGCTAGATATAGGACTTGAACCACAGTTGACTACGTCAGAGTCTAGCAACATAACCATTATGCCATCCACTGGTCCCTATACCCATGGTTTTAATGGCCATCTAAAAACCAAGGATTTAAAATTTCTTCTGCAACCCAGAAGAAACTGTATTTTAAACTTAAGTCTCCAACTGCCCATTTGACTTTTCTCATAACTCTCTTAAAGTCACTTAAAACTTGACATATTCAAAACCACATCCTCTGTCCCTAAAACAAACCTGTTCTGATGATTTCTTATTGCAGTGAATGATACCACTTTGAATCCAGTTCAGCAAGTCTTACTTTCCATTGCTTAGCTGATATATCACTACATTGTACAAACTCTATTCCTCAAAGTCTTTCAAATATCTCCTATGCTCTCTACCTATAGCTGCCTCTTTAGTCTAAGCTATTATCTTGAATCATTTATTTATACAACTTCTCAGTTCGTCTTCAATGTGTTTCTGCCTTGTCCCAATATATTTTTCATTGTGCAGAGTGCATTTTCTGCAAAACGCAAATTTAATGAATTTCTATTGGCTTTAAGATACAGATAAAAATCTCTACCATGATCTCCATGATCTCCAACAATTGGCTGCTAGGGCTCCTTTCTATACCATCACTATAACCCTTCGTATTCCACTGTTGTCTTTGCATTCTATCATAGTGATCTTTGTTCACTTTTTTGACACACCAAGATATAAGTCATATCATAGACCTTCACGTTTCTCTCTCTCCACCCCCCCCCCCCTTTTTTTTTAATTTTTTGCCATAGGGCACATGTGCTTGTCAGAGAGACAGAGAGTAAATGAGAAATCACCAACCCCTCCACCCCAGGGGAATGGCCACACTGCAGTCTTATCTTCTCCATTCTCCTCTAGGGATTTTGGGCACACATGCACATGAGCCGGCATGTTTTTTGAGCCACCAGGTTGAAGACTCCAAACCTAGAATTGGCCACGTGGGATCCAGTGCCTTAACCTCCATGCCACCTACTGGCCCAAGATGTCTACATCTTACTCACTGAAACCACTAAATGTGTTACCTTATATGGCAAAAAGGGCTTTGCAAATGTGGTTAAGTTAAGGTTCTTGAGATGGAGAGAGTATTCAGCTGGGCCCAATGTAACCATAAAGGTCTTCATAAGAGGAAACCAGGAGGATCAGAGACAACTGAGGAGATGTAATGGTGGAAGCAGGAGTCAGAGCGATGAGAGGAGGGGGCTGTGAGCCAAGGAATGCAGGAGGTCTCTAACAGTTGGGAAAGGCAAGGAAACCGATCCTTCCCTATAGCTTCCAGAGGGAAGGTGGCCTTGCCAATACCTCAGTTGTAGAACTTCAGACTGTAAAATAATAAATTTGTGTTATAAGCACCAAGTTCGTGTTAAGTTGTTATAGCAGCAGTAGGAAAACTAATACACAAACTACAGAGCTGACTCTCATCAGTTTTACCTTCCAGAACTCGTCTCCATCCTTCTTCATGCTTTATTGTACCTGGAAGCTGATAAGTTTCTTCTGCATCGCTGGGCTCTCTGACCTCGGTCCTGATGGGCTTGGCTAATGGGAGACACACACAGTGTATTGGAGGATGAAAGGAATGAAACTTGGGCTTTATTTCCATTGCTTCCATCCTGCTGGAACTCTGTAGCCTTGTTGCACCCCCACCTTCTGAAGGCCACATCTTCTATCAGATGACCCTCTGTTACAGATGCTAACAACTGCTCCCCACCCCCCCGACCCCATAATACTTTTTCTTTATTTATGATAGAGTATGTGCATACACAAATATGAGAGATAGACATCTTTTTCAGGGTCTGGTCATGCTGTGATTCCTTTCCTCCAGTCTTCTAGCCCATTGGATCTTAGGCCCTCAAGCATGTTTCAGGTGGATAAGACAGCTGGGGATTAGAACTGCAGTAACCATGTGCAATTCAGCTTCTCTGGAGCAGTGCATTGTCAGCGAGCCATGGAGTTGGCCCCCTTACTCCTATTGCTGCAGTGGTGGTGGTGGTTAATGGCTCCCTGCTGTTGCTAGCCTAGGGTACTACACTACTCTGTACTATCTTCCCCATAGCTTGACCTCATTGTATTAAGTAGTCTCTTTATTAAATACTCCTAAAATTACCCAGTCTGAAAGGCCATCTGTTTCCCCACAGGATGCTGACTCATGCAGACCTCATTTTACTCCCTTCTGCCTGAGGGCCTAGGTAAATGTTGCTTTCGTTGCCAGGAAAGCCCTTTTTCCCAATGGCACTTTCTGTCTTAATCTTCGAATTCTTAAATAACACTTCCTCAAGAAAGTCTTCTCTTCTCCTCAGACAAAGTCACGTATTTTACAGCCTTATAATACTATATATGTATGTATTTATATTCCATATCGCTTACCATAATTACAGCTTTATAATCATTTATGAGTTCGTCTGCTGTTGTTTATGTTTCCCTCTAAACTGCCTTGTCTTATATAGTAGCCACTAGGCACATGTGGCTGTTGAGCACGTTTGAAGAAGTAGATGTTAATTTTTGTTTAATTTTAATTAAATTAAATGTAAAAACTAATAACAAAGTTGTTGGAAAACTCGTAGGCATATTTGAAGCCACTTAGACATGTGAAGTCTCTTTTATTGATGGTAAAATTTGTGAAGTCTTAGTATATAGCTCTAACATTTCTGATGAAAAATCATCATCTGAATAGAGATGGGCTGTAAGTATAACATACACATTGGATTTTGAAGACAGTTCAAAAAGGAATGTAAAATGTCTCATCAATCATTTTGAAATGCTGAAACAAAAATGTTTTGGATTTATTGAGTTAAAAAAATTACCGAAATAAAAAAGTAGGGGGCTGGCAATGGTGCAGTGGTAACTTTATATTTTGCTACACTGGGCCCGCACTGGGAAGTCCCAGATGTGTCCCAAGGGCCACCTGTACATACCAGGCATGTGCGCAAGTGTCTGTGATCCAGGTTGGCTGAGGCTGGAGTCCACAGTGGTGTGAAGACCCTATTGGGGGTGTCCCTTTCTCTTTCTCTGTGTCTTTCTCATAAAAAACACAAAACAAAACAAAAACAAAACAAACAAAAAACAAAACCAAACTAAACTAAACAAAAAACACTTAAAAAATCAATTCCACTTTTTTTTTTATTAAAAACCTTTTTTTTTTGGGGGGGGGAGAGGTTTTTGCTATAGGATGTGTTCACTTGCCAAAAAGACAGAGAAAGAAAGTGAGAAATCACTCCCCAGAGGGGATGGCAACACCACAATTTCTTCTCCTCCATTTTCCTCTCAGGATCTTGGGCATGCACGCACTGGGTCCAGGACTCGAACCACAGTCAACTACATGGGAGTCCAGAGACATTGCCATTGTGCCAACTGCTAGTCCCTCTTTTTATCTTTTAAAAACATAGCTACTTGAAAAATTTAAATTATGTGTGGCTTGAATTGCTATTTTCAGTGCTTTTCCAGACAAGAGTGTAAGGTCCAAGGATGCAGTTTTCTCACCCTAGTTTCCCTCTGCACACTGCCTGATATGCACCACAGTAATATTTAATACATGAATGAATGAATGAAGGGAAGTGTGCACACTCCAATGGAACAGAGTGGTCTTAGGAAGCTAACTTGCTTTAGTGTCAACAGATTTCTAGTCTGTGTCACTGTATCTTAAGAGTCAAAGTTTTAGTGGCAACCGTGATAAAAACCTACAAGTCAAATGAGGTTCAGAGTGTTTCAGTCTCCCTTGGCAGTTAGGAGTCCAACAGCCAAGTAAGTATAGTAGTCATGACGAGGCAATGGCAAACTAGACCATATCCTGTGATAGGGTCAGGTGTCTGCAGAGTGGACTTTGTTGCACTTGGCAGGAAGCAGGCTTTCAGGTGGTTCTGAGAGACAGTGGAAGTCAACTGTGCCAAAAACTCTGGAGGCATGCAGAAAAGAATATATGAGGGATTACACCTGCAAGTAATTTGCACCTCCCCAGAATTTCCACATTTCCTCCCGGAAATTCTTCACTCTTTTTTCCAAACAAGATTGTCCTTATCATTTGGCTCTGTTTTCTCCCAACCCAGTCCCGCAGGATGTCTTACCCAAGACCCTGCCTTCTATGGGTGAATGTGTTGTTTGTGGATAATAGGCCTCTGCTTACTCTAATAAGATTATTTCTAGGGAGATTGAGCAGCTTGGTTGGGGTGAGAGATAGAACATCTGATGTCTGTTGGAAGGAGGTCAGCTGTGTTGGGAAGACCTCTGCGTTTCAGGTTATCCATCTCCACCTTTTCAGCTCTAACATCCCTTCTCAACTCACAAAATGACACTCTCCCATGTAGCTTGTCTCTTGTTGTCGGCTGACACTCCTATCTTTGAGAAAAACACATAGGCACAGTCAAGACTGACTCTACATCTTTGGGATTAAGGTTCACTGTGTTCTGTCTGACTAGTAATGTGTAAGGTCTGAGTCATTGGAAGGCTCCCAAGGGGACGTCCCTTACTGGTTCGCACTGCCACTCTGCCCATCTCCCCATGTTTTCCGCAGATCTCACATAAGCCAAATCCAGCAGCTTATTTTCATTCATTCCATCTTTACACGTCCTTTAGTGCAATGACCTACTTAAGTTAAAGGGAAATACAAACCCCCAAGGAAATGTGCTGACAGCTGTTTCCTGGGTAGAATTAGGCTGGGCATGTGTCTGAGAAAAGCTTGTGAGCTCTAAGAATCATTCTGGCTGGAGATGGAAGTGGAAAAGGAGGGACAGAAGGTTATAAAAAAAAAGTGTCAGACACAAATGTTTCTGGGGAAGCAAGTGGAGACTAGTGGTGACAGGGAGGTTGGGTAAGAAATAGTTTCCTAAGGGCAGTTCTAAACTAGAGTTTAGATGTTCTGTTCAGTCACCTCCCTCAGTTTCCTGCTTAGAAGCTCTACTCTAAGGTTGTAGGTATGAAGAATCAGGGTCCAGAAAGAGTAGATTATGCCAAAACATTTTTAGGAAAAAACCCCAGCCTTTTAGTAGGCTGCTAATATTCTGACCTGTAAATGACAGTACAGTTTGGAAAGCAATTTAAGAGCGAAAGAACTGGAAAGAGCTTACGAATGAGTGCTAAAACACCTGAATTCTTATCTTGGATTTACCAGGAACTGGTGGCGTGCCTTACACAAGTTATTTTGACCCCTTTAAGCCTCACCTTCCTGTCTGTAAAATGTAGGATCTGGTTTGATGCCTTTCAGTTTTTAAATTCCTTGAAATACATAAAGTGATTTATCTATTGGCTATGATAGCTAATAGTTGCTATTATTTAATGAAGTTGTTAACAAGTAGTCAGAATGACCTTTTTTTTTTTTATTTTTTAGAGAGATTTTCGCTATAGGGCACATGAGCTCACCAGAGAGACAGAGAGAGAACGTGCAAAATTACCTCCGAGGGGGGATGGCCATGCTGCAATCCCTCTCCTCCATTTTGAGATTTTGGGCATGCATGCACATGTGCCTGGAGTGCGTGTCAAGCTTCGGGGCCCAGGACTCGAACTGTGGTTGGCCATGTGGAAGTCCGGTGCCTTAACCACTATACTACCCGCTGCCCTCAACTTTTTTTTTCCTTTGTCATTTTTGGTGGAGATATTTTGTCCAAAGGTAGGACACAGAAAATATAAAATCCAAATAAACCCCAGATCAATTGCTTCTTGGCCTTTTGGCTAAGACTTCTAATCATGGACAGCTAATTGACTGTGAAGTAAAGAGTTGTCCTTTTGGTGGCCTCTGGTATGAATCACAGGCCTTGGCATCCTAGCCATCCAAACAGGAGGCAATCTTTCCTTTTCTGTTCTCATGGGGTAAGGAAAGACAGCTATCTCCATGACTAACAACCTAGAAACGCCTTCCTGGCTAAGCCCTAAAATGCACTTTGTAAGCTGTCTCCATTCAATTGCAGTGGTATGAGTAGACACTGAATAATGTTGGATATTACGTTCTACAATGAACTCTCTGATGTTTCTTAGAAGAATCGTCAAAACTAGTTACAGAAGATAAAAGTAATTTGAGGTCAGTTTATGAGCTTAAACTTAGAGTGATAGAGAATTTTTGAGCTCAAAGAGATTGGAATCCATCTGATCTAATACTAACACTTTAAAGATGAAAAGATGATGAAATGGATTGCCCAAGGTTACAAGTTAATTAGTGCAAAGTTAGGACTAGAAATCCCCACTAGATTCTCAGGTCTGTGGTCTTTCTACCTACTATATTGCTTATGTAAGCGCTTAAGTATGTTTTAAATACAATTAATTAATTTTAAATGTGCAGTGTGTGCACTACAAAATTCAAAGGACACGAGGGATTCACAATGAAAATTTTGTTTCTTATCCACTGTGGTCTCTAACCACTTAGATCTCCTCTCTCTTTGATCAATCTGGAATTTATTTAGTTTAAGGCATGAGGTAGAGAGTCAACTTTATTTCCTTTCAGAGGGCCTTCCAGTTATTTTAAAAGTTGATGAGGTGTGTTTCCCTTCTTTGTGTGGCTCTTTTGGAACTTTGGTGTTTATTTTTGTTTGTTTGTTCTCCCGTGTGGACTTAAAAATAAGCCTGCACATTAAAAAAAGTTTCATTGGCTTTCGAAAATGGGATTGTGTTAAATTTCTAGATTAATTTAGGTGAGAATTGATAGTTTTATGAAGTTGTCTATAGCACTTCAGGACACACTTTCCTCCCTGATAAAAAGAAACGCGGTAAAAAATACTGGCCTTTCTGCCTTTTGATCTTTTCCTGTGAGGCCGTGGTTATCCCAAGGCCAAACATCACATCTTACTCCTCACCTTTACTAAAATAATTTCGGGCCACACTGGCCTCCTCACTGTTCGACTCAGTATACACGTTCTTTCTGCCCAGAACACCCTTTCCCAGATATGCACATGCTGTTTTCCCTCTTCTCCTGCAACTGTTTGAAATTGAATGCCACGTTCTCATTCAGTCTACCCGGACCACTCAGTTTAAAACCACTCTCACCTTCTACTCTGAGCTCTTCTGACCTTATTCTCCTTTATTTTCCATACTGTTTACTGCCTTCTAACATGCTAGGTCATCTACTTCATCATGGTGCTTAGTATTTATTGTCTGTCTCCACCATTAAAATGTATTCCCTTCTTCAAAAGGGAAGGGATTTTTATCTATTTTACTCACTGCCATAGCCCAAGTACCTGGCATGTAGTAAACATTCAATAAATATCTGTTTCATTGAATTAGAGAAAAAGAGATTTTATTAAGAACAGACATTGCTTTTTTAAAAAAGAAATCAAATATCCTTTGTAGAGTCACAAAATTATACAAAATTATAAGAAATATTTTGAATATTATCTTCACAATTCATTATTTTGAAAGTTGTTTATTAACCACCAAGAACTATGGAGTATGAGTTAAAATTTTTTGACATGTAAAGTAAATGCTTGTGGGAAAATGTAAAAATAAATTAAAAAAAGGAAATCAAATATCTTTTCAGTATCCATGGAAATAATTATATGATTATTTTCTCTTTTCACTCCCAGACATGGTGAATTATGTATTAAATTTCTTAAAAGTGAAATATCCTTCCATTCCTGTAATAGGCTTCATTTAATCATGGTGTATGATTCTTTTATGAGCTGCCTGATTTCATTTGCTAATACATTTATTATATTTAGTTTTTTGAAATGATATTAAAAGTGAGATTGATGGGAAGTTCTGTCATGATATCTTTGTTTGGCTTTGTTATCACTATTATGGTAGCTTTAAAAATTATTTAGAGCATACTCCTCCATACACACATACACATGCACATACAGGTTTTTTTTGTTTGTTTGTTTTGTTTTAAATTTGCTATAGAATCTGTGTGCTCACCAGGAAGACAGAGAGGGAGCGAGAGAAAGAAAATGAGAAAGCACCACCCAGAGGAGATGACCAGGCCACAGTCCCTTCTCCATTCTCCTCTCAGGATTTTGGGAATGCACACACACACGCCAGGCATGTTCTTTCAAGCTGCCAGGTCTGGTACTCAAACCCCACAGTTGGCCACACGGGATCCAGCTGTCCTACCCACCATTCCAGTTGGCTGGCCCTGCACTTTTTATATTTTTTTTGGCTTTGCAATAGTTCAAATAGCACTGACTTAATTTTTCTTTAAAATATGTCACTTAGGCATTTTATGATTGCAATCTCTAAGTCCTCAAATTTTCTGTTTTTCAAAAAAGCGTAGATGTGACAGGCAAGATACTGGCAATGGAACGTTTTGAGCAGAAAAAACTGACAAGAGAAAAGCAGTAGACTGAGGACTGAGCCCAGTTCACGGTGTCTCTTCTCTTTCCCTGACTTACTTATTTTAGAGAGTCCCTATTTCCCAGCCATGTTATAACTGAGAAGAACGGAGACAGGAACCATTCCCTGGTACTGGGATTGTATTTATAATTGAGGCTTTATTGCATCCATGGGCCAGGTACTTCCAGGACTGTTGACTCATTTGAGGACTAATGGGCGAAAATGAGCCTGATCAGCCTAATGTTTATTACTTTGGTCCCCTGCCAGGCTAAGCGGCGTATCTGTGATCACAAACAACACTGGCTAGACCCCCTCCTCTCCTGTCAGGCCAACGGTTGATCTGGTGGCATTGCATAGACATTTTACTACATTACGTATTTTTATTTTGGAGAGATTTTTGCTATAAGGTGTATGCACTTACCAGAGAGATAGAGACAGACAGAGACAGTAAGGGAGAAATCGCCTCCCAGAAAAGGTGGCCACGCCCCAATTCCTTCTCCTCCATTCTCCTCTTAGGATTTTGGACACACACACACATGCGCCTGGCATGTTTTAAGCCGCTGAGTCTGGGACTCTAACCACGGTAGACTACATGGGAGTCCAACGACATAACCCTTGTGCCATCTACTGGCCCCAGTAGATTGAGTTTTTATTGAATCTTGATAACCTCCTTTCCCAGTGTCAGTTTTCCTTATATTTTACTAGAAATGTTTCTTTCCCACGTACAATATTAACCATGTAATTCTAGAGTCTTTGTAAATGGAAAACTTGATTTGGGTGTACAGTGATGCAATGAAGAAGGAGAGAACATTGATGAAAATAGGCAAATAATTTTGATTTTAAAGAGAAAAGCCACTAAAATGGCTTTTTAAAAACATTTCATTTTGGGGGAACCAGCAGTTAGTGTAATGGCTATGTCGCTGGACTCCCACATTGTCGACCATGGTGCGCGTCCTGGACCCGGTGGCTTAAAACTCACGCCGGGCGCGTGTGTGTGCGTGCCCAAGATCCCGAGAGGAGAATGGAGGAGAAGGGATTGTGGCGTGACCAACCCCCCTGGGGGGTGATTTCTCGCTTTCTCTCTGTCTCTGTCTGTCTGGCGAGCGCACGCGCCCTGTAGTGAAAATCTCTCCAAAAAA
>NW_006160110.1:1696142-1723866 GCF_000334495.1 Tupaia belangeri chinensis | reverse complement strand
CAATTTCTGTCTCTCTTTCTCTCTCTGTCTTCCTGGCAAGCACACACCCCGTATAACAAAAACCTCTCCAAAAAAAAAAAAAAAAACTTAAAATTTTTTTTTTATTTAATTTTACTCATTGTCATTATTTTATTATTATTTTTAAATTTTACTGAAGTTTACCAGACAGTGACAGAAAGAGAAGGAAAGTAAGGAAGCAAACTGCCAGGTCCGAGACTCAAACCATGGTCAGTCATATGGAAGTCTAGCTGCCTCAATCACCACGACACCTGCTGGCCCCTAAAATGGCTTTGTAAAGTCAGGAGTGACATAGCTACTCCCCCCCCCGCCCCCATTCTTTTCTTTGAAGGTGGCACTGACAGTAGCTGCTGCCACCCCCTGTGGTGGGCCCTCCACATGGGCCTCCTCCACTGCAGGCCTCAGATTCTACTGTTCCTCTCTGAGTTCCTAGAAGCCTGAATACCCAATTTGGTTTCCTGGATAGGGAAATAAATCTGCATCATGGAGTGACAGGGATGGGGGTGTGTCAACAGCCCAGGGGCTCAGAGGAGATGTGGGGACTTTGGGAGGAGGCCCCAGAGAAAGTTAGAGACCATGACAGTTTAGCTAAAGGGTGAGAGACAGAGGTGAGAAAGAGCTCCTTAACATTGCCCAGAGAGGGTGTGACAAAGCTCTGCGGCAGCTCAGCATAGGGCCGGGATCCAGAGAGAGCTGGGAACTTGAATGGAGGAGACAGCAGCAATGGGGTAGGGTTGGGGAAGCCCAGAGGAAATGAGTTACAGACCCAGGTCAGCTCAGCTCAAGATGGTGTGGGCTGGAAAGTGATTCCGGACCCCAGAATGGAAGAACCAATTTCTGGGCAGCCTGATACAGGTGCAGGGTCCAGAGAGAGAGCTATTTGTAGCTCTGTGGGCTCAGCGTTGGGGGTCTGCGTATGCACTCATCCTCCGAAACATCGCCCAGGGAGGGTGCAGGTGCAGTCCTGTAAGGGGATGTGGCATCTGGAATCTGGAAGTGACCTGAGAAGCCCCGAGCAGAGGGCTCCCTCGCATTGCCCACTTTCCCGCTGACCCCGCTCCTTTCTCTTTCTCCCTTCGCACCCTGAAGGGGCCTGGAACCCAGCAGAGCTGCGCTAGCTGACATCCTGGGCCAGGAGATTTGGCAGGGTGCAGATGGCGGTGCGCGTGCGTAGTCGGAGACGTGGCTATGCTTGCTGCACGGACTCGAGGTGAGAGTGAGTTAGCCTGGCTGGCCTGGGTTACGGTGGGACGAGACGACGCTGTTGTGTTACTGCTACTGCGCAGGCGCGTGTAAGGCGCTCCCCCAGTCTACCATACATAACTGTATTTTAAGTGGTTATTATATGGTAGTTTCTGGCCCTCTGTTATTAATCTCCTATAACAAGAGCTTAACGTAGTAATTCCACGTACTATAAAACCACAGGTACACTTTAAATGAAAAACTGAAGACAACCTTCTAAAGAAGTTATTTCTAGCCCATATCACAGCCCAAGAAGCTGGAGCTCAGAGAACTGAAGGTCTTAGACCTCAAAAAGAAACAGTGGCATTAGACTGCTGGTCGAGCACCTTTTTTTTTTTTGCTGTTCCAGCTACCATTGATTGTAGACAGAGGTACTGGATAGTGTGTGTTCCCCACTTTTTCATAACTGGTATTATAGTAGTCACAATTTCAACTTGGTTATTTTATATCAGAGCGTATAAAATGTTTTGCCATTCTTCTTAGTGGCCATATATCGTACTATTCTATTTTAATGGTTATAGTTTAATTGATTTACTCAGCATTAAGTTTTTCCCATTCTTTTTCTAATGCTACAATAAAAAAACTTGTGCATACATTATTTTGCATATAAGTGACAATTACAACTGAAGGACAAATTCCTAGAGGTGGAATTATTGGTCCACAGGTATGTGGGTTTATGGTTTTGATGGATAGTGCAAAGCGCCCCTCCGTAAAGAGTATATCCACTTTATAATCCCACAAATAATCAATGTACAGGATCATTCTTGTGTTTTTAACTTCTGTGTTTTCTGTCTCTGATAGATAAATCGTACCTTCTTGCACTTTTTCCCTTTATGATTCAGTTGAATGTCTTTTCATATGTTTAAGCGCCATTCGTACCCAATTTTTTAAAGTTAGTATTTTTATACTAATGTCTAGTAGATCCCGAGAACCTGGTACAGGTCTAGTTTGTCCCTAGGTCTGCTGGGTCAGTAGCTTCCTGACAATGGGCAGAACCTCAGCCCTCCTTCCCCCTCACTTTTTAAAAATACTGCCAATGAGCTTGCCAGACAGAAAATGAGAAAGTACCACCATGCCCCCTCCCCTCCCTGGGGCGAGGGAATGGCAACACGGCACACCGCAATCCCTTTTCCTCCATTCACGTCTTGGGAATTGGGCCACACATACCTGGGGTGCTTTTCAAGTCACTGAAGACTCAAATCCATGCAGTTAGCTGCCTGAGATCCAGCCTCCTTAAAAATCATGCCACTGGCTGGGCTGCTTTCTTCCCTTTAATGACGTTTATTGAATGATTGGCCAAGAGTTCCTCTTTTTTTGTGGCTCTGCCAGAGCTGCCCCTGAACAGAGGTGTTCAGACCTTGACGGCCCGTCTATGATCCTCTGTTCATGCTGTTCTTCCTCCCTTACTACACTCACTCGCTTCAGACTATTCATGGGCAAATGCCACAGTTGATGTTCTGGTCTAGCCACCGGCCTCTGTTGCACTGACCTGTCTTTGCTTCTGATTTTCTTGTGTGTATGTTTTGCCATCTAGCCCCACTTGAAGTTCATCTTTCCTTGCCTGCTTTTGATCACCTAAACTTAAGGCTGCCAGTTCTCTGTTTTCATAGCTGTTTTCCTAGCTTTCCATATGACAACATTTATCCCTTTTTGAGTGTGTACTTTATACCAAGCAATGTGCTTAGTGCCTTTCAGGAATTATCTGAATTATTCTTTACAAGAACTCTATTTTATGGATGAGGAAATGGAAATGCAGACAGGTTAAATAAACTAAGGACAGATAGGTTACTGTGATGCTAAATTTTAAATGTCAACCTGACTGGGTTAAGGGATACCCAGATAGCTGATAAACAGTATTCCAGATGTGTCTATGAGGGGGTGTCCAAAAGGAATTAGCATTTGAATTTGTTGGCTGAGAAGAGAAGATCACCGTTACTTATGTGGGTGGGCATCATCCACTGAGAGATGTGACAGAACAAAATAGAAGAGAAAAGGCAAATTTGCTTTTTCTTCTGGAGCTGGGACACCCATCTTCTCACCCTCAGACACTGTAGCTCCCCTGATTCTTGGGCTTCTATGGCTTGAATGTGTCGTCCAATAATCCGTGTGTTGAGGTTTGGTCCTAGTTATGATGAGTGGAGAGTATGGAAACCTAATCTGACTGTACTGTTGAAAGGTGGGGCCTGTGGGAGGTGATTAGAACTAAGGTGATCTGTGTGGGGCCCCCATGGTTTAATCCTGGTGGGCTTACAAGGAGAGGGAATGACACAGATACTTGAGCACAGGCAGAAAGACACATGCTCTGCTCTGTGCAAGCTCTTGCCATGTGACGTCTGTGTCCCCTCAGGGCCCAACTAACAAGAGGACCCTTCGAAGATGTAGCCCCTGACCTTGGACCCCCAAAACCATGAGCTAGATAAACCTCTGTTTATCACACAGTTTCAGGTATCCCGTTATTACGCATAGAGAACACACTGAAACACAGGCCTTTAGACTGTGGCATGTAACACCAGTGGCTCCCCAAATTCTCAGACCTTCTGCCTTGGACTGGAAGTTACACCATGATCTTCCCAGTTCTCTAGCTTGCAGATACCATGTTGTGAGATGTGTTGGCCTCAAAATGTGAGCCAATTCTCATAATAAATCCCTTTACATGTTTCTGTATAATCACTTGGTTCTGTTTCTCTGGAGAATTCTGACCAATACAGGCACCGAATAGAGCAGCTAGAATACCATTCCTGTTTTACTCTGAAGTTCATGTTGCTAATTGTTCTTGCAGTGGTACTTGACCTCTGGGGTTTGCTTCTTGGGGTTTGCTACCCTCTCTCCAGCTCATGCCTACTTTTCTGTCTTTCTTTTACTTTGATGAAAAAATTTCTTCCTTTGAAAATTGGCCAGGTCTATTTTCTGAGGGATGGGTGGAGGACAGAAACCACTATAGGGGCCCTCCAACATAGGAGCTAGGAGCCCATGGTGGGCTTTGAGTTTTACCATTGAGATCTCTTCTTCCTAAGGCACATGCACTCTGGGGTAGGGGGGAATGGGGCTAAGAGGGTGAAGAAGGAGAATAACTGGCTTCCCATTATACAGAACCCATCACTCCCATTCAACACTCACTGCCCAGACTGGCCTAATCCACTATTCCCGATTCCTTCCTTGCTCAGGGGCACTTTTCTCTTAGCAGCTTCTTCTCCTTGCATTCTAGCCTTTGTCATGTGCCCAGACCAGCAGGTCCACAGGTAAGTGAACCTCTCATACTGTTTGGTTTCAGTAGTTCCCTCAAGGGGAAAATAATTCTCCAAGAAGCTAGAGGCTGTAACTAGCCCACTGTTTTAAGGGTCCCAAAACCTTCCTCACTCTATGCTGAACATATAGAAGGCCTACAGGATGTGTGGCCAACTGCATGTGCTGATATTTCTGGGCCTAACCCTTGGTGACAACAAACCATCCCATTATGTAAACTGTTCCCTTATCAAAGTTGTGTTCTATGGTCGTTCCTAAAGGCAGGACAATGGATAAAACAGGTGCTTAAGGCTGGGTTGCGAATTCATGTGTATCTCTGTCTCATGTTCTAGATGGGCCCTGTTTTTAGTACAACTGTCTCTCTCTCTCTCTCTCTTTTTTTTTTCCAGAGCTTTTTGCTATAGGGTGCATGCGCTCACCAGAAAGACAGAGAGAGAGAGATGGAAAGCGAGAAATCACCTCCAAGGGAGTTTGGCCACACCACAATCCCTTCTCCTCCATTCTCCTCTTGGCCATACCACAATCCCTTCTCCTCCATTCTCCTCTCGGGATCTTGGACATGCACACACACATACCCAGTGCGAGTTTAAGCCAGTGGGTCCGGGACTCGAACTGCGGTCAACTACAGGGGAATTCAGCCACATAGCCATTACGTTACCTGCTGGCCCCACCGTCTCGTAATCGTCCCATCTGACCTCTGTGTCATTTATCTCAGGCAGCTGTTCCTTCCCACTCTCATTCCACTAACCTGGTCCTCACCCTTCCTCTGCCCTTTTCAGACGTGATTCTACAAGCCTCAAATTTGTCCTAGCCCTGTCTGCCAGCATTCCCTACTGTTCCTCCAGCAGCCCTTCCCAAGTCCTCTTTTCCACCATCCTAAATATGGGAGCGACTTGGATTCTGATCCAGCCTCTGGCCATCCCCAACAGGGTGCAGTCATACTCTGGAGGTGTTCCCTTAGCAGAGCTTCTCTCTAGTTTCTCTGACCATCAAAAGATACAGGATTAAGAAGTCATCTATTGAGACTAGTAGATGGCTTAATGGTTATGTTGCTGGACTCTCACATAGTTGACTGTGGTTTGAGTCCTAGACTTGGTGGCTTAAAACTCATGCCAGGCACGTGTGCGTGTGTGCCCAAGATCTTGAGAGGAGAATGGAGGAGAAGGGATTGCAGTGTAGCCATCCCTCCTGGGAAGTGATTTCTTGCTTTTTGTCTCTCTTTGTCTCTCTGGCAAATGCACACGCCTAATGGCAAAGATCTATCTTTTAAAAAAAAAGTCTTTTATCCAGGATTGGAAGGTTTGTGGCCAGAAAGAGCAAGGTCATCCATTCCACAGTGATTGACTTCCCTGTTTTTCCCAGGTGGGAGTGTGAAAATAGGGTCTTTTTTATTTTTAAAGAGATTTTTACCATAGGGCAAGTGTACTACTTGGAGAGACAGAAACAGAGAGCCAGAAAGTGAAAAATCACCCCCCTATAGGGGATGACCACACTACAATCCCTTTTCCTCTATTCTCTTTCCAGAATCTTGGACACTCATACACATGAACCTGGCATGAGTTTGAAGCCACTGGGTCTGGGACTTGAACCAGGGAGTCCAGTGACATAAGTGCTTGCCATCTGCCAGCCCCAGGGCACTTTAATTTCCTCCTTAGTTCCTAATGTGGCCACGGGCAGCCATTTAACCCACCCTGCCTGCAATCAGAGGTCTGGTAAGATGATTTACTGAAGTCTTTCCTCTCAGATAGAGGCGAATCCATTTGCAAAGGGCTTCTCTCTCTCTCTCTCTCTCACACACACACACACACACACAGAAGCAAACTTAAAAGTTCCAAGGATTTTAGAAAAAATAAGACAAATCCTTTCCAATAGAGGTTTTATTTTGTAATTTGTGGCACCAACAATGTCTTTTGCTAAAAATTGGGGCCCATCCATGATAGTGGCCACTGGACGCTGTTGCTCGATGGGATAAGGCCACATGAGAGGTCTGAATTTGGTTTCTGGCCCACCTTAAAATCCAGTACTGCATGGCTGGTAGCACTGGTAGCTGCATCCAGCTACTGGATGTTGAGGCAAGAGGATCGTGACATAGTTAAACCCTGTCTAAAACACCACACACACACACACACACACACAGAGAGAGAGAGAGAGAAAATATGGTTGGTTTTATAGGGTATGATGTAGTTGAGGGTATGGTGTGGTATGGTGCAACGAATTGGCAAGGTGGCTATCTTAGTCCATCCTGGCTGCTATAACAAAATATGGTGTGGCTTATAAACAATAGGAATTTATTTCTCACAGTTCTGGAGGCGGGGAAGTCCAAGATTAAGGTCAGAGCAGATGCAGTATCTGATGAGGGTCCTGTTCCTCATAGATGGCTCCCTCTTGCTGTGTTCTCACAGGGTAGGATGAATTTCTTCAGTGTTTCTTTTATAAGGGCAGTAATCCCATTCATGGCCACCTTCAGAAAATCCCACCTCCACATACTATTACATTGGAAATTAGGTTTCAGCATATAAATTGAGGGGAGGGGACATAGACATACATTCATAGTGGATACCCTGACTCAGCTCTAGTCTGCTCATTTGTGTGATTTCAAGAAAGTTACTTCAGGACCAGCAGATGGCACAATGGTTGCATTGCTGGACTCCCACATAGCGGACCATGGTTTGAGTCCTGGACCAGGTGGCTTAAACTCATGCTAGG
Organism: Tupaia belangeri chinensis; assembly: GCF_000334495.1. Classification (NCBI taxonomy): domain Eukaryota; kingdom Metazoa; phylum Chordata; class Mammalia; order Scandentia; family Tupaiidae; genus Tupaia; species Tupaia belangeri. The sequence goes on along the minus strand of NW_006160110.1, from coordinate 1,716,657 downwards.
TGCGTGTGCATGTGTGCCCAAAATTCCGAGAGGATAATGGAGGAGAAGGGATTGCAGTGTGACCTTAAGGAGTCCGTCCTTGTGTTTCGTAAGCTGAGGGCTGCAGACACAGACCCCAGAGGTTTAGTAGCTTCTTAATTGTGGGTTTCCTAAGTACTGTGTCCTTGAAACATCAGAGGCCTCAGGCAAGCATTTCCATTTCTCTGTATTTTCTCCAGTCTTGAGTATCTTTATGCTGGGCATCTCACTAGTGGTGGTGTCTAATGAGTATCTTGAAGCTCTGTGAGAGATAGATGATTGACCCATGTGAAAATATTTCCTCCAAACTTTCTTTTTCAGAGGAGGAATACTGAAAATGACAAGAAGCCTTATTTTAGTCTAAACTCAAAACTTCTCATCTTTGCTCTCGGCTGCTTGTGTCACAGTAGGCAAGCCTTCACTCTGAGAGGTCTGGGTGCATGGCAGAGCTGATTAGACAGAATATTAGTGTGAAGCTGTGTTCAACAATGGAAGCCAAATGAAAATAATCCATAGAGTTAGGTAGCTCTTGAGGGAAGATCTTTGGTGGAGGAGGAAAGGTAAATTGCATGATCAATTTGCACTGCTAAACTCAAATTAAATAGATCAGGCTTCTGAGGGGTTCATGAAAAAAATGATGCCCTCTCCCAAGGGATGCAGTCAATGTATTCGCTAATGAGAGATCAATGATCTGTATCCAAGGCCAGCTGTGAGAGAGGAAGGATTGGGAAGAAACTACACAAAAGGCCAAGCTGCCTCCAGAAGAGGCTGGGGGATGATGAGAAGAAAGATGCTAGACTTAGCTACAGAGCCAACACTCCCACTCTGGTGGTTGCTGATTTCTGTAGAATGGGCCTCATTTATTTTCAGCAAAAGCTCACAGTACCGCTCCCTCCCAACCACCTGGTTCTTGCTGTAGCATTTCCTCCTCCTTCCTCAACTTCTCACCCCCTGCCCAGAAGCCAGTCAGTTTGTAATTCCTCAGGGCTGACACAGCAGATCAAGAGGGAGATGTGGGCAGTCTGTAGAATTGGGTGCAAAGAGTGTTAGAAGTGGAGAAGAGTTTCTGTTGTTTTTATTCCCCCTTCACAGTCTCCTTCGTCACCCCTGTTCTCTTTTCCATCTCTCAACACTATTCTCTGTGTTTCTGGGCTTCTGGCCTTTCCCTGTGGCTTCTCTCCTCTTACCTCATCTAACTTCTGCTTGTCCTTGACAGCTTAATTCTGGTGCTACCACCTCTGAGACTTCCTGCCGTCTGAGGCTATGTTAGAAACTCCTCATCTGTGTTTATACAACAGCTAGAATTTATGTCTTCTAAAGGGTTTCTGCTATCTAGTCCATGCCTATTTTTATGTTTATGTTTCCCACCATTTGCTTAACTCCTTACAGGCAGAAATAAAATATCTTATTTCCATATATTTTAGTATTTTTAATCTTGGCTTACAGAAGGTTCCGAATGAATATCTATTGGCCATAATTAATAAGAAGAATTTGGGGGCGGGGGCACTAGAATCTCCTGGGTTTGGATTTTAATATATACATCACCAGGCTTTACCCCTGCCTTTTGAACAAGTCCCACATGATCTTTGAGGCTCCCCCACTGTTAAGAACCACCAATACAAGTGAATCTGCTCTTCTGCCCACTCTAAAACTCCAAGAGGGGAAATGACTTGCCTAGCACCATGCAGAATTAATTGAAGTACATATCCAGATATTATTCTCAGCTCAATGCCCCTTTACATTTTGAAGATAGAACTGTGTTAAGAAAAAGAGATTTGATGAGACACGAGACAAAATATCAGTATGAAATGAAGAGTCTCTGGTTCTTTAGTAACAACAATTATCATTGCTGATAATGAACTTCATTGTATTTGGCAGTATAGACATTACTAATGATGGTGCAGATGTTCAAGGGGGGAAAAAAAAACAAAAAACATGACCACACAGCTGGTGACTGTGTAAGAATGACTCAGCCCCAATCAGCCCTGTTTGCTTGCTTAGAAGGTACATGAACAGCATCTGCCTAAACGAACATCCTTACAAAGAACCACTCTTGGATCATTGGAGGAAGGGATATGGAGAGTCATTAATACAGTGTCCTCATTTTAGAGATGAGGAAACTGGGATTTAGGGAGAGGCAGTGACCTCATGTGCACTGTGAATAGAGAAGCCAGGCCTAGACCCAGGATCTGGACTCTTTGCTGATTATATAAACACTGGTTATTCCTGAACAATCTAGTTAAATATTCCTAGGTTTGGGATAGCCTACTGAGTCTTACAGTGTATCCTGGTCAGTCCAAATGCATAGGCCAACCTGACCTGCCCAGTGCTTTTCAAACCTTTACCTCCAGAGTTGTTTCTTAAATAGCATCTACCAGGGACTTCCTCAGAAACCTTCCGGGACCACTACAGAAACTTATGCTGGTTTCTCAAGGTGATAAAATAAATCCTCATCAAGATAGTCCTGTAGGTGCCTTATGACCCAACTTAAGCCTGTCTTCTGATGTCATCCTCCCTTCTCCTTTGTCATGGCTGGATGATGGCCAGGCTTGCCTGCCCACACTCATTCCCTGCCTGGCAGAGCTTGCTACCAATCAGAGAGGTTGCAAGTACTAAGTACTTACTTTTCCCAGCTCAGGTGGACCTAAAGCATAGGCTTGTGAGTCAGTAGTGATCCATAGAATGATCCCGGCAGAAGTTGGCAGTCGGGGATGAGAGGTGGCTCTGGTAAAGATTTTTCTTCTTCTAAAACAGGAAGACACAAGAGGTCCTTCTATCTTGTTTGTTATTTTGGATGACATGGTAGTTGAAGTGGGCTCAGCCATCTTGTAATCATGAGGGGGAAGTTCAGAAAGCCACAAAAGAGCTGACCCACAGACCAGACATCACTGAACCAAATCTACCAGTTCTGGAACTTTCTACACTGGGTTTATTATTACATAGGATATAAAAAGATTATGTAATAATCTATCTAATAAAAATGACCAAATAATAAACTTACAAATCTAGTTACTTAGGTCTTTCATTACTTGTAATAACAAAATTATACAGTGGCACTTCTTTCTTTTTAAAGTTTGTTTATTGGGTTGTCAAGAATGTCGTAATGAATTTTTGCATGAAAAACAGAAAAATATGTCATGACTTTCCCGACAACCTAGTACTTATTTCCTCCCTGAGTAAGAGAGAGAAAGAGAGAGAGACAGAAAGGAACATAACCCTAACAGAGTTGATGCTATGCTATGCTCTAGCTCCATCTCAGTTTCAACCATCCTGGGTCATGGGCACACCCGTGCCTAGTGTACTCAGGGAGGTCTCTGGACCTGAACCTGGAGCTTTCCCATGTAGGTCAGCCTTGCTGAGTATTATGTTCCATTGTACATCACCATCCAGGTCTCTAGTAGCTGTTTTTTTTTGTTTGTTTGTTTGTTTTGTTATAGAGCACATGTGATTTCCATGGAGTGACAGAGAAAGAGAGAGAGAGAGAGATTGGGAAGTCACTCCTAAGTGGAATGACCATACTGCAATCCCTTTTACCTCATTCTCCTCTTGGGATTTTAGGCATGCACACACATGCCTGGTGTGTTTCTCAAGCTGCCAGGTCCAGGACTTGAACTGCACTGCTGGCCTCGTGGGATCCAGCATTGTAACCACCATGCCATTGGCTGGCCCATTAGTAGCTATTCTTTAGTCAAACTAGGAAAAACAAAAACTCCTCAGGAAACTGGAGATGAGCCTTAACACTACAGAAAGTATTTAAGTTGTCTTCTCCTCACCCTGGACTTGCTCTTTCTGCCTGCCTTTTATGAGTTCCTGTCATAGTATTTCTGCTTCCAAAGGACCACTAGACATTCCAGTAGGGCAAGTCAGTAGCCTTGAGATATTCAGTTGATCTACACCCATAACTCATTCCATTTAGTTCCAGACTCTCTTGGGCAGTGACTTCACTTTCTCCCTTCCTTCTTTCTCTTCTCTCTTCTTCCCTCTCTTCCTTCCTTCATTTCCTCAGAGAAAGGGAGAGAAAGAGAGAGAGAGAGAGAGAGAGAGAGCATCTCTAACCATTATCCACCCTCAGTCTCAGCCAGCTAGGATCATGAACAAGCACACGTGTGCTCTGAATGTACAGGGATACCTTGAGATGTGAACCAGGGACAATTCCACGTGGTCTTAACATTGTAGAGCATTGAATCACCTCTGCCTCAAGGCAACTGTCCTGATTTCTCTTACCTAACAATTCAGGTTTGACAGTTTCTTGAAGGAACTTTGATTTTCTCTAGGAGATAGTTTGCCTCCCATTGGTTAAGGCCTCCTGGGACTACTTAAGAGAGTGGCCTAGCCTATTCCACCCTATTTAGATTCTACCTTTTGAACCTGGCCTTCATAACTGGAGGTGAACATTACTACCTTTCACCTCTCTCCATGTCTGGAGGAAAAAATCTCTCCATTCCAATCAAGCTGGTTTACTTTCATTCTTCAGAACATCGGCTTTCTCTTCCGCCTCCATCTTCACTGCTCCTTCATGTCAATTTCCACCTATTGGAATTCTTGCTATCCTTAAAAACATTGTTTGCATTCATGTGCCCTGGAGGGTAACCTGGGTTCATTCTAGCCATGGCACTCTCCTTCCTTGGAGCCCTTGCAGGAGAGTGTGCAGTCTGTACCAGTCAGTTGGTGAGTGTCACCTTGTCTTGAGTTGAGGTTGTGGACATTTGTCTCTCTGCTGGACCCACAAATTATATAGCTTTTTAATCTTCTCCAGAACAGGTGCTCAGGGCAATCTGAGTCTATATACATTTCCTATGCTTGGTGGTGCTATCACAGGACTTTCGTTATGGAGGATATAAACATAGTTTAAAGCTACTTTCATTTGGGTTTGTGTTTCCTTGCAGCCCAACACATCATAACTAATACATATAGCAATGAAGGGAAGACGTGAGAGTAGAATCAGAGTTTTTCTATAGTTTATTTCAACTTGAGTGTTGTACTAAGAGAAATGACTGAAAGAGGAAGTTAAGAGTTGGTGTGTGTGTGTGTGTGTGTGTGTGTGTTTATGGGCAAGCACAAAGTTAAAGAAACTAGGAGTAAATGTGTTACATATATGTGGGGGAAATGGCCAGTGAGGAAGAGCTTTATTTAGAAGTAAGATTAAAACAATGAACACCATCTTCAGTGTTACCCTGATATAAACTAGTACACCCTAGATTTTTAAAAATTTAACAATAAACATTTCTTGAATACCCCAGGTATTTGACTAATAAGACTTTATTCCCTAATATTTTAACTCACCTCATCCAAACCAATGCTTCCTACCATGAAATTTGATTTTACTCTCAATAGATAAAGAAAATAGTTTTTATTCTTTATTTAGGTCAAAAGCAATTTTGGCAGTAGTTCAAACACTGCTCGGGGCACCAAGAATAACTAGAAGCTTATCTTGGTGGGTGTATTTTTTTAGGCCCATTTCTTTCTTTGATATTTTCTTTCTCTATCTTTTGATTTTCTCTTTTTTTTAATTTTGCAGTGTTCGCTCTTTTTTTTTTCTTTTTTTTTAAATCACATCTCTCTTCTTTGACATCTCTCTACAGTTTCTTTATCAGGTTTTCTGTCATTTTTCTCTGGTATGATAGTAACATTTCAATAATTCATACTAGTAGGGGCAGGGAGCTGGGGTCCTTGGAGTAGCAGGGAAGCAATTTGGTAAAAAAGAAGGCTTAGATTAGAGTTTAGGAGACCTGGGTGTTCATGCAGGATTTTATCACTAACTGGTTGGATGACCTTGGGCAAATCACAACTTCTTGGAATCTTCAGGTCCTTATCTCTAAAAGAAAGACTTGACCAATAGGCATTAACATTCTGTGATGTTTATAAAAACTGGCATTCTGTAAGAAAAGATTTGCACTTGTATTTGAAAATATGGGTCTTTGGTGATAATTAACACTGGGTTTAAGAGTTGTTTTGTATTCTGCAACTTTGTGGTTACTTGAGCTTTATAAATGAGGCCTGGGATTTGGGACCGGCATTTCCTAGGTTGTAATCAATCAAACACTGGAAACTTTTCCAGATAGGAGCAGTCTCTGAAGAAAATAGGGAGAAGGAATAATAATAGTCCTTGACTTGTGCTTTTTCTGGTGATTAAAAAAAAAACCAAAAAACATAACATGAAATCTACTCTACTAGAAATATAAGTGTGCAGTACAGCATTGTTAACTATGGCCACATTGTTGTATGGTATATCCCAGGAGCTTTCAAAATCTTTTCTTTTATAACGTCAGAGGGCACGTGCATGAGAGAAAGATAACCCCCCTCACTTCCTACCAGGTGTGAAACCTCATCACACCACAATCCCTCTTCTTCCAGGTCTCCATCCTGTCAGGATCCTGGGCACACATGTACACATTCGGCATGTTTTTCAAGCTTCCAGGGTCAGGACTTGAACACTGACTAGCCAACTGGGATCTGGCTTCTGCACAGTGATTAATCACTGTGCTACAGGACGAGTTAAGTAGATCACGAGGACTTTTTCATCTTGCATTACTGACACTTTATACCTATTGCACAGTGATTCCTCTTTTCCTCCTCCTCCCAGGCCCTGGTAATCATCACTGGGCTTTTGATTTTATGACTTTTACTACTCAGAGATGCCACATAAAAGTGAAATCATTAGTAGTGTCCTATAATTGGTTTATTTCACTTAGCATAATGTTCTCAAGGTTCATTCATGTTGTAGCATATGACAGGGTTTTCTTCTTTCTTAGGTTAAATAATATTCCTTGACTTGTGCTCTAAACTGTATTTTTTTTTTTTTCCTTTTTGAGTTTAAGAAAAGTTAAAACACTTATTTTGTCTCAGTAGGCCCCACCCCCCAGATAATTTTCTGGCCCAAATGTCAAGTGTCGAGGTTGAGAAATTCTAAACTAGTTCATTTCTAAGCTCTTATCATTTCTAAAATGGCACATTTTTTTTTTATGCCTTCAGTTTTTCCCTTCACCCTGTCATAAGCTTGGGATTAAGAAAAAAATTGTAAAGTACTTATTTATTCTTCTCCTTTCAAAGTTTATCCTTCCCAAGTCTTTATTTTCTTTCCCTTTTCTTCCCTCGCCATTATAAACTGGGACAAGTTTAAAATATACATATAAATAATAAATAATAATAATAACAAAATCTTTTCTATATAAGAAATGTGTTGAGAGAGAGAGAGAGAGAGAGAGAGAGAGAGAGAGAGAAATCACCTGGGGGTGGGGGAGTGGCCATGCCACAATTCCTTCTCCATTCCCCTCTCAGGATTTTGGGCACACATGCACTTGTGCCAGGCATGATTTTCAAGTCTCTGAGTCCGTGTTGTGGAGTTGGACAAGTGCTATAGAGTACTTTAATCTCCAGGCCACCTGTTGGACCCTACATATTTTTTTTTATTGCCAGAGGGTGAATGTGCTTGCCAGAGAGAAATAAGGTACACCGTCTTTCACAGAAGGGCATGGTCATACTCCAGTCTTTTCTCCATTTCTTCATCCTGTAGGGATTTTAGGCACTTATGCACACATGCCCAGTGTGTTTTTCAAGCCACCAGGGCCAAAATTCAAACAACATAATCAGCCATTTGGATCTGTCTCCCTTAACCTGTAGGCCACAGGGCTGGCCTGAGACATATTAACAGGATTTACATTCTAGGTGGCATCAGGGTAGATTGAAAGAGAAAGGCATTTAATCAGGTTCGTTCCTTGCTGCCAGACTGCTTCCATCTCAAGTTTTGAGTTCTTGTATGAACATCTCCCTCAATTATGTAAGCTGGAGAAAGGGATACTACAGTTCAGTATTAAAGTACATGTTGTTAGTTTTAGTTTTCAGTTGTTAGATTTTGTCCCTTATGCTTTCCTATCCCAAGGGTTCCTATCTTGCACAAAGATTTAGTGGTAAAAGTAAAATTAGAGACATGCCTGCTTATGTGGGTTTTAGTCCCAGAGAATTAAAACATAACAACCCTAATATATGCCTTGGCTGTAAAATACAACTTTATTTTTAGTATGTCAGAAATACATCAACTGTCTAAACATAAAAGCCAGAACCTAGATATTATCTTTGACCTTACCCCTCTCTCATATGCCTGGTCTTTGGATTAATCCTAATGAATGGAGGAATACCATGATTACCCAGCTTGGATGATTTGCCACATTGTGTTAGTGATGGACAGTAGGGTGCTATGATTTGCAGCTCCACTAGAACCATATGAAACAAAACAAAACAAAACAAAACAAAACAAAACAAAACATTGCTACTATAGAAATGTGGAGACAATGCATGATGCACAAAAACAATAGATATCACTATAAGATGGAACTAATTTGCTTTTAAAATTCATTAATTCATTCAAACAACCATTCATTTATTCAAAAATATCTATTCATTCTCTGCTATGATTGAATACTTCTAGACACAGAAGTAAAGATAGTTTCCTTCCTTAAGTAATTCAGCATAGTGAGAGATGGGCAAGGAAACAATTACAGTAGGAATCAGCTCTTATAGCCTTATATTATTGAAGTAGTCCAATTTTGGGACTTTAAAAAATGGAATTCTTTAGGTATTCCTAGGTAGCTGGGAACTAACATGAAAATGAGATCCATCTTCATCCCTTCTGATTCCAGCCACAATGAAATTAACTAGTTGCCCTGCTAATAGAACCTGGGGGACGGGGAGTAGGAAGTGCAAAGACGTTTAACATCTAGTCAGACAAAGTGTCCTTCAGGTAAGGGGAGATTATGAGAATGTCAAGGATTTTCTAATTAAGAAAAGCTCTGTGTGTGTATATGGTGTTTTAGACAGAGCGTTGCTGTGTTGTGATCTTCCTGCCTCAGTCTTCCAAGCAGCTGAGATTACAGATGCATGTTGCAATGCTTGGTCTTAAGAAAAATTCTTTTTCCTTTTTTTTTTTTTTTAAATTAAGAGAGACTTTTTTGCTATAGGGTATGTGTGTTCACCAGAGAAACAGAGAGAGACACACAGAGAGAAAGTGAATAATCATCGCTCCCACTATCCCCCAGTGAGGATGGTCATGCCACAATCCCTTCTCTTCCATTCTCCTCTTGAGATTTTGGGCCCCCATGCACACACTCCCAGCATGAGTTTCAAGCCTCCTGGCCTGGACCTCGAACCTCAGTTGGCCATGTAGGAGTTTAGCACCTTAGTCACTATGCCACCTGCTGGCCCAAGAAAAATTCTTAATCAACTCCCATGTCTTAGATGGCAAGAATCAACCCTTATGAATAGATATTTAAGAATCAATGCCTAGCTTGCTGCAATAAATTTTTAGCAAACCTTGACCATATGCTAAGCTTGTCAGCACCAAATATTTATGACATTGCAATTGATCAATCTCATTTCTTTTTAAAAAAGTTGTCACAGTTTATTAATGAACTGCAACAGAACTGCAACAAAACTCAGACACTCTCCAACTTAAATGCATGTATGAAAAGTCCTACAACTTATGTGCGTCAGATCTTAACTCACACCTATTTGATCTAGCCTAGGATATTAAAAAAGATAACATAGAACTTTAAATTTTATTTCCATCATGTCAACATTCTTATTAATATGGCTTAATCTGAAAAAGTCGGACTTACAAGCATGTTAACTGTTTCCCTTTGGAACTGATTAAATCAGAGAAAAATTTATTTAAAATATAGACTGAAAATATTGCTTAATGGGATTTTATCTGTTTATATCAAATGGTATTCTCCCAAAATAGAGATTCTACTTCAAGATTCCCTTGAATGAAAAAATAACAAACAAACCCAATCTATCTTCTAAAACAGTATGCTTACCAGCCAGCAGTTAGTGTAATGGCTATGTCGTTGGACTCCCATGTAGTTGACTGCGGTTCACGTCCCGGACCTGGTGGCTTAAAACTCATGCCGGGCGCGTGGGCATGCTGCCCAAGATCCAGAGAGGAGAATGGAGGAGAAGGGATTGCAGCGTGGCCATCACCCCTGGGAGGTGATTTCTCGCTTTCTGTCTCTCTGTCTCTCTCTGTCTGTCTGGTGAGCGCACGCGCCCTATAGCAAAAACCTCTCAAACAAACAAACAAACAAACAAATAATATGCTTACAAAATAATGTGACAGATTGCTAGGTACACTTAGTGAACATAAAAGCGTGTTTACTGAAAAGAACATTTGAAACATGACCATAACTCTTTATGAAAAATTATAACAGGTTCTTCATTTAATTTTAGTTATTTAATAATATATCACAAGAGTAACTGGGTTGTTTATGATAAAACTGAGAGTATTTTCTTTTCCCATAAAGTGAACATGTCAATCTTTCCCTTTTCTTCCAATCCTCCTTCATGTGTTGAAGAGATAAGGAGTTCTTCTAGGGTTTTGGTTAGATGGGTGGTTTCCAAGCTGACTGGACTCTCCAGGTAGGTAGTTCCCGCACAGGTTTTCCTGTCACTGGATCTATGACTTTTCCAACTTTGAAATGATCTCAGCCCGTTCATGTTTCACGTGCTTTGTTTGTGGAACAGGTAAAGCTTTGAGAAGCACAATATCCCCAACTGTCCACTGCTGAAGGGCATCGTGGGCAAAGTAGGTTTTTCTCTGATTAAAATACTTTAATAAGTAGGGATTCAGAACAAGCCTGGTCACTCTCACTGTAGCAGTTTTTTGCATTGCTGTCCCAATCACTTTCCCCACGATCCCCTTGGCATGGACAGATGAACAAGTTACTGACATTATGGCTCTGGTCACCTGCAGTTCTGCTGTACGATTGCACAAGTACCTCAATCTCATTTCTTAAACGGTATTTTCAATGACATGTCATTGGCTAATGTTCCATGGAGACACTGTTTTCTGGAATTCAATATTCAATTTGTAAATTAGCCAGGTCTCACCTGCTTGAGAGAGAAAAGAAATAAAAGAATATGACCACAATAACGAAAAGCAATCACTGCTAAGCGACTTCATATCTTATTTAAAAACAACAGTGATTTAGGGTGAAGTTGGTCAGAACAGTTTGTTCTAGCAAGAAAGGAATGCTTTCTTTAAGATCTATACATCCTTCAACTATTTACTGCTGCCCTATCCATACACAGACCTCCCCAAACACATGTTTCAAGCACTCTACTTGCTATAGTCAATGCCTTAGGCCTGAGAACTTTCCACTAGAGAAATAAAGGGCTAGAACTCACAAATTCTGAGATTTCTTGTGAAGGGGAGGCCTTCATCACTGCTATAGCAGTCCTCTCAATAACATAGCATGCACTCTGACATGTGGTAGACCCATACCTGTCATCACAAGCCTCCTAATAGAGATTCATCCTCAGAGTGGTTTTAAATAAATTCAGGAAGAAAACTTCCTACATTGAACAGAAATGAATCTCATTATTGACTCAGCCAAAAAAGATTAGCTTAGGTAAACAAATTGCACAATTCCTCCATATCTCTGCTTAAATAATAATAAATCCATTAAAAGCATAAGAAGGATACTTTGATATCATATAGAGCAACTTCCACATTGAATAGCAGTGGAGCAATGAAATGATTCTTTTCCCTGGATTCCACTATGAGTGAGGTGTATGAGTGAGGGGCCAAGACCATCATGTGCCCTCTTGGTACTTTCTCTTCTTATCAGCTATGAGTAACAACAGAGCCAGTGAATACTTAGTCTTCTCCTCTTCCTTCTCCTTCTGCTTCTTCATTTTCCAGGGGGTGCACACACTTGCCAGAGAGATAGAGAGAGAGGCAGAGGAAGAATGCACTCCCTCTAATAGGGCATGGTCACACTGCAATTCCTTCTCCTTCATTTCTCCATCCTGTTGGGATTTTTGGCACATGTATATGTACACCTGGCATGTTTTTCAGACTGCTAAGGGCCAGGATTTAAACCATCTGGTTGGCCATGTAGGATCTGGCTTCCTTAACCACCAGAGCATTGACCTGGCCCCATTGAGTATTTAAAAAGAAAATTTATCTTATATAGTAGGACTGGAGGCTCTATAGTTGGTTAATTTGTGGTTTCAGGCCTATTATCAGATATATGGGTTCTTCTGTTATCTTATCCTTCTGCTGTGCCATTCTTATAGTGTTGGAGTTTGATCTCAGGTTTGTTCTCTCATGAAAAGATGCTTTAAGCATTGCTTCTGCACATATGCCAACCAGATGTTGGAATAGAAATCGCCCATTCTTGAGATAATTTTTTAGGGGTAAGAACTTATCTAGAATCCTTCTACCCCCCCCATTTTTTTTTTCATAGCTCATTGGCTAGACTTACACCAATAGACAGCAAGCTAAATGGAGATCCCCAAACAATTTTATGAGCGTTAGATTTAAAAAATATTTTGTGCCATCATTATCAGCATGTTTTCTTGCCTTTTTTACTGTAGTAACTTTTCCAATGTTGGTGGTACAAAATCAGTGGTGGATAAAACTGGCACCTTATCATGAATTAAGATAGTGGCACCAAACCATATTGGTTTTTAAAAAAACTGGCTTAAGTTATCAATTTCTTGATGAAGTGATAGAAACTCTAATTTTATTAAATTGAGACTTTTGAACAAATGTATTGTTAATATTATACATGAATATCAAGGCTATTTAAATATTACTTTTGCTGCAAATCAAGATTACACATTCTCTATAATGATTTTCTCAAGAAAATACACTTTTGCAGTTGTTTGAGTTGCAAGCTGTTCTAGCTGTTGCTTTATAAATCCAAGAAAGTTTAACTTGAAAGATCAATTGTCAGACAAACTTCAGGTATTCATACTTGGGTATTTGACAGCCATTTTTTTGAAAATGAACAAAGTCAATCTGTCACTTCAAAGAAAATAACCAATCAATCAACAAAATGAAAAGGTAACCTATAGATTGGGGAAAATATTTGCAAACCACAAATCTGATAATGGGTTAATATCAAATATTTATAAGGAACTTAGACAACTCAGCAGCAAGAAACATATGTTTTAAAAATGTGTAAAGAACCTGGACAGAAATTTCTCCAAAGAAGATATAAAAATGTCTAACAGGTGTATGAAAAGATGCTATTTAGATACACATGTGCTATTACAGAAAGATCTCTGAAATATATTTTTCAAGTTAATTTATTTATGTGTTCTGTAAGAAAGAGAAAGAGAAGTAGAGACAGAGAGACAATTACTACACATAGAGTCCTCATTTCATGATTCCTCCTATCTCATCTCACCCAGAACACAGGCGTGTGTGTGCCAGGTGTGAGGTCAGGGAGGTTCTGGGACATAAACCCAGGACTTTTCCCAGGTATACCCAGTTACATTGCTGCAACACTGCCTGGTCCCATCTTAGACATTTTATAGAATGAAAAAAGTAATTTTCATGACAGTGGGTTAAATATGATCACTGTCCCAGTTATCTATTGCTGCATAAAAACCATCCCAAACTTAGTGGCTTCAAAGACAACAATCATTAATGTTGTTCACAAGCCTGCAGGTTGAGAGAGCTGGGCAGGAATGACTTGTCTGTGTTCTACCTGGAGTCATCTGGGCTGCCTTAAAGGCCGGGGTGATGTGATATTTGAGGCTGAATCATCTGGAGGTTTTCTCATTCACATGCTTCGAACATGGCCTCTTTATGTGGTTGCTTGGCTTCCTCACATCATAATGGCTGAGTTCCAAGAACAAGCATCTCAAGACACAGGAAGTGGAAGCTGTCCGTTTCTTAAATCCAGGACTGAGAAATTGGCACAGCACCACGTCACTTCCAGCATATTCTGTCTGTTCTTTAGACAAATAGTCAATGAGCCCAAATTTGGGAGGGAATTCAGACTCTACCTCTTGATAGGATGTGTGTCAAAGAATTTAGAGTTTATGTTTTTAAAATACCATGATATTATTTGTGTAAAAATTTAAAAGCATATACATGTAAAATATGGTTATGTGCAAGACTTTTTTACTGAGAGGATGCATTAAAAATGTTAACAATAAGGGCTGGCAGATGGTGTGGTGGTTAAGGGTGCTGGACTCCTGCATAGTTGACCATGGTTCAAGTCCTGGACCTGGCAGCTTGCTTTTGCACTTTCTCTCTCTCTTTTTCTGTCTCTCTGGTGAGTGTATGTCCGATAGCAAATTTAAAAATAAATAAAAAAAATTAAATAAGTAATTCTTTAAAACATGTTAACAATGACTGTCTTTTGGGGAGAGAAAATATGGGTTGAGAGTATGGTGAACAGGAATTTCTAATTTGATATATTATTACACTATTTCATTTTTTTTGTCCACATGTATAGGTTACTTTTATTAAAGCAAGCAAACAAACAAACCAAAAACCCAAGGAATGAAACAACGTGCCCAGAGTAGGAGTTTAGTCTTTCCTTGGGCTTCCATGTTAAATATAGCTATGTAATGATGTTCCTATCAACAACGGACTGCTTTTGTGGTGGTAATCCCATAAGATTATAATGGAGCTGAAAAATTCCTGTCACTTAGTGACTCTGTAGCTCTCTTCACATTGTAGCACAAGGCATCCTGCTTGCATTTGTGGTGATGCTGGAGTAAACAAAGCTGTTACACACTAGTCAGATGAAAGTATAGCACATGCAGTTAGACTCAGTACATAATACTCCATCATAACGAATGACGGTTACTGGTTTGTGTATTTACTATACTATACATTTTATTGTTATCTTAGTGTGTAGTCCTTCTGCTTATAAAAAAAAGTTACAGTAGAACAAACAGTTACACTGGCCGCAGCGTCATACATTTAGTGTTTACCAAGTTTCTTGATTGCATAATTTTCTCCTGTGCTTGATTTAATCTCATGTTGTTTAGTTCTGGAGGTGGAAGACAGTGGTAGCGATGATCCCAACTCCTCCTAGACCTGAGCATATGTGTATATGTATGTCTTTGTTTTTTTTTTTTTTTCCTAGAAGGTGTGTGTACTCATGGAGACAGAGGGAAAGTGCTTCCATGGAGGATGGTCATACTGTAATCCCTACTCTTCCCTTTCTCCTTTCAGGATTTTGGGCATGCATATACACATGCCTGATGTGTTTTCAAGCCACTGGAGCCAGAATTTGAGCCTCACAGTTGGCCATGTGAGATCCAGCTGCCTTAATCACCACACCAATGGCTAGCCCTATGTCTTAGTATTTAAAAATAAAACGTAAAAAAATAAACAAGTAAAAACAAGAAGAGTAGAAAAAAGTTTATAGAAAAAGGATGTCAAGAAAGAAAGTATTTTCATACAGTTATATAATGTGTATGGTAAGCTAAGTGTTAATACAAAAGAGACAAGGACTTAAAAAAATTAGTCAGTACCTTTATTCAGCTGTATTTTTTTTTTACCTTTTATATTGTATTTTTAAGTGTAGATATGTCAGATACAAAAATACCATTGTGTGTCACAGTTGCCTGTCATGTCCAATACAGTAGTATGCTGTGCAGGTTTGTGACACGGCAATAGGTTATACCATATAGCTAGGTGTGTAGTAGGCTATGCCATCTACATGTGTGTAAGTACATGCTATGACCACACAATGACAAAGTCACCTAACAATGCATCTCTCAGAACATATCCCTGTTGTTAAGCAAGGCTTGACTGTATCTGTAAGGTCGTTAGGGAAGACGTCACCATCCCCATTTTCAAATAAATTTCAGAATGCAGGTCTCAACTTTGAGTTCAGTGTCCTTTTTCACTTGCTATGTAATTAAAAGAGACCCAGGTCTGGACCTGTGACTATTTACTTGGAGGGGCAGATTCTTGAATAGGCCATTCTAACAGGTGTTGGAGAAAAGTCCAGGCTGGGTGTTCAAGGCTAAATCCAATGCTGTGTTGCCAACTAGACACTCTCCCAGCATCCAGCACATTGTCTATCTAGAATAAGAATGTACTGACTAATGGAATATATAAGTTTCCTTACTAGTCAAAGCTACCTTCCACCTTCTCTGCACTTGATCACAGGGCAATAAAGTAGAAACTTGATCTTAGTACTCCCTTGTTCAAAATCCTTCAATGACTTCTACCTTCACCTATAGGAAAAAAAGCAATCGTAACAACTATTTTATGTGCCAAACACTATAATAAATGCTGTGCATGAAGTAGCCCATTTGAATCTTTAAATAGCCCTGTAACTTAGGCGCTGTTTTTGTTCAGTGTTCCCATCTACAGATGAGAAAACCAAGGGAGAGAGCACACAAATAACTTCTCACAGCTAATAAGAGGAAGAGTGAGGCCTTGAACCAAGGCAGTCTGACATCAGAACCTGTGCTGCCAGTGTTGCTCTGCCCCTAACTTTTCACACTGTCTACAAAGCCCTCAGCTGCCAACCAGATCTACTGCCAGCATGAGACTCTGAGAAGAAATGGAGCATGGTGTGTTAGAAGCAGAGCCATGAGGCCCACCAGGTGAGAATGGAACCAAAGAAGGGAAGAAATGTTACTTTAAGGTAGAGAAATAGGGGGACTGGCAGGTGGTCGGGTGATTAAGGATGCTGGACATCCACATGGCCAGCCGGAGTTTGAGTCCTAGACCTGGCGGCTTGCTTTCTCACTTTCTCTCGCTCACTCTGTCCCTCTCTGATCAAATTAAAAATAATAAATAAAGTTAAATAATTTTTTTTTTTTTTAAAGATAGAGAAATAGGAGGTAGATGAAGTAGTCAGCCTTGTTGACCAGGATAAGGGGTGAGGAATTTTTTAACACCAAGGATGGAGAGTCTTTGAAGGGTTGAAAACAGAAGATAAGATTTGATGTATGTTTTAATCCTTCTGGCTTGTGAGTGGATGGGGCTTAGAGAGAATCAGGAAGACCCATGGGGAGTTCCTGCCATCCCCACAGTTGCTGTGCTGGGCCATTCCTTATCCTTAGTCCCTTTACCGTTCTCTCATTGCCTACCCAGTGAACCACCACCATCTTTTTTTTTTTTCCTTTTTGATAGCAAGGTTTTCGCTATAGGGTACGTGTGCTTGCCAGAGAGACTGAGAGAAACAGAGAAACAGGAAGTGAGAAATCACTCCCCAGAGGGGATGGCCATGCTACAAGCCCTCTTCTCCACTCTCTTCTCAGGATTTTGGGCACACATGCACTCCATGTAAGTTTTAAGCCTCTGGGTCTGGGACTCGAACTGTGGTTTACTGTGTGGGAGCCCAGGGACATAACCATTACACCATCTGCTGATCCCATGACCACCATCTTTTAAGACATAACCTTCTGCCTGTGGCTTTTCCAAAACTTGTCATCCCCAAGAAAATTGTCTAGTCCTCCTTTCTGTTCTCATAGAACCTACATTGAATTCTTCATTTTGCCACTGTGGTATATATACAAAAATACATTTGGTCTTTGCCCTTACTTCCTGGCACAGAGCTGCTACAACCCTTGACATTTCCTGAGTGATAGGAGTGTTTTAAGAGCCCTTTACAATCACACCTGAAATTATGCTAATGAGGTAACTTAGGGTGGTGTTCTCAGGGAGCTTCACCATGGGGCTGGTTACCAGAAAAACCAAGTGACTGGATGGTTGGAACTTTCAGCCCCCACCCTTGAAGTCCAAGAAGGGATGAGGCTGGGGCTAGAAATTGAACTCTCTAAAAACTACTGCATTATTCAGAGCTTTTAGGTGGGGAATACACTGGGGTGTACCTGGGGAGGCCATGGAGGATCTGCATTCTTCTCATGCTGCCCCCCATTCCTCACTGGGTGCTTCTCTTTTATTTGGGTGTTCCTGAGTTGCAGACTTTATATAATAAGTGGCACAGTTAAGTAAACTGCTTTCCTGTGTTCTGTGAGCCATTCTGGCAAATTGGTGACCCTAAGGTGGGCTGGTTATAGGAACGTCCCAGTTTGCAGCAAGTTGGAGAAAAGTGAAGGTCACCTGAGGACCCAATATTTGCAATTGGCATCTAGACTAGGGACCGTTTTGTAGGACTGAGCCCTTGAACCTGTGGAATCTGATGCCAACAATCTGATACTTACTCATGGAGTAAATTTAAATAGGAATATTCGAGGGGCTGTCAGAATTGAATAGAAAGAAAAGGCACCCACTTGGTGTCAGAGAAGGGGTTGTTGGTGAGGGAAATCCCCATGTTTGGTGTCGGATGTGTCAAGAGGAGAAAAACAAAAAACAAAACTCTGTCAACCACCAAATTGCTTTTGTATGCTAGCCCAGAACTGTCTGGTATATTGTATCTATTTAATGAACATTTCCTGGTAACTGAAAGAACTAATATCTGGTGTACATTTGGGGTGGTGGACTTTGTTGATCTCTGCAATTTTACTCCTTGTACTTTCAGGATAGGATTCTTTTGAAATTTGAAAGTAATAGTTTTATGAGCTTTAACTTAGTTATGATATAGTCTAACACTTTATATCTAAGGTATATATTTATTTATAATAAGGCATGCATGTATCTTTCCTGATGAGTAGCAGTTGGATTAATTGCTTAATTGGATAGGATCTTTCTTTTTTCTTCTTATATTGCCCAGCAGCTGGTCTTAATGAGGTTACAATTTCTCTTATTGAATTTGGTGGAGACAAGACTGGTCTTTGCATCCTGCAAGTCACAGAAATCCCATGAGGGTGTAAGCCCTGGGGCGGCTGTCTGTCTCACTGGGGCAGGGTGGAGGCCCCAGCTACTGTCTGTTTTGTTGCATTCTTGGCTGGAGGCCAAACCCTGAGTTTCTTCCGAGCTGGGGGAGTGGCTTCAGGGAATCTGGCCTGTTTACAGTTGTCAGGCTCCTTAGGCAGGACTAGCAGACTCTGGTGACTGTGGGTGCAAAGTCCTCCACAACCTGGAGGTTAACTATGAAAGCAAATCTCTGGGGAAATCCTGCCGGATATAAAAGCATAAAACCAGTCATATAATGAGCTCCTGAGGCTCAGGGGATGCCCCACTCATTGACTTTGTTACTTTGAGGTGAACACTATGATTTCTGATTACTTTGAAATCAAATAAAGCCTAGAGTGTAAGAGCGGGCTATGCTCGCTCTCATAAATCATTGCTTCCACTTTGGATTAAAATGTTTACCAGAGGGCCAGTTCTGTGGCTTACTGGTTAAGGAAGATGGATTCGACATGTACAACCACATAGATTGTTGGATCCTGGCCTGGGAAGTTTGAAAAATACACTGGGCACATGTGTGCTTGTGCACGTGCGTGGGTGTACCGAATTCTGACAGAATGGAGAATCGATTGATGCCTGACCAACATTCCACGGTGGAGTGTTCTCTCTACCATTTTAACCATATTTTGTTGTTGTTTGTCTTTTTTTTTAAAGCTCCCCTCCCTCCACCCAAGGCATGTGCTCTAGCTGGAGAGAGACATAGAGAGACAGGAGAGGGAAAGTGAGGAATCACTCCCCGGTGAGTTGGCCACACTGCAATCTCTTCTCCTCCATTCTCCTCCTGGGATTTTGGGCATGCAGGCACATATGCTTGGTGTGATTTTCAAGCCACAAGGTCTGGGACTTGAACTGCCAGTCATGTGGGAATCTAGCACCTTAATCACTATGACATTTGCTGCCCCCCCCCATTTTAGCCATTTTTAATGACATTAAATATATTCACATTGTCATCAATTATCACCATTTATTTCCATAACTTTTTAATACTTTCAAACAGAAATCCTATACCCATGAAACATTGATCTTCTTCTTCCCTTCCCTCTAGTCCCAGGCAATTGCTATTCTACTTGCTGTCTATGAATTTGACTATTCCTGGTACCTCCTATACGTGGAGTCAGACAGTAGTTGTTCTTTTGTGTCTGGCTTATTTAGCATTAATGCTTTCAACAGGTCTGGATAATTTGTGTAGCAACCATATTTATTGAACCACACTCATTTCACCAAAATAAATAATTTAAAAAACACTTCATGCTATTTTACAAACTCGCGGAGTAAATTTAAATAACACTATTTGAGGGACTTAGTAGCCCCCTGTGGATTGTGGATTCTTGCTAAGGACTCTTCACATTGCTAACTAATATTCTTTACACATTACATAGTTCATACTAAAGTCTTTTAAAAGTAAATGATCATGTTGACTCTCATAGCTAAAATTAAAAAGTTCCTGGTAGAAGTAAATTAATGACAGTAATAAGGAAGGGACACTTCCCACTGACCAGCAAGACCATCAGTTCTGTGACACAGGAGTGTTTTAGGGATAGGGATCAAGATGTCTGCAGTTTTGCACAAAACTGCACGCTTGTGTATGTGTGTATATGTGTGTGTATGTGTGTGTGTGTGTGTGTGTGTGTATCACTGGAATGAGAAATCAGGGCTCTTATAAATTTCTCAATAGTTTCATGATCTCCCTAAAAAAGTTAGAAGCCATGTTGAAAGGGAAATTCCATTTTGTATATTGTTTTCAATAGAAAGTTATAGAATAGAAATAGATTTAGACAGGAAAAGAATAGAAACTAGAAAGAATAGACACGGAATAGAAAAAACATCCATTCTCTATATTTGCTCTCGTGTTTTGGAGGAAGCAGATGGGAAAAGATGGCTAGTTGGAGTGAGAATACTTAGAAGCTTAGGTTTATTCCT
>NW_006160110.1:1670689-1696111 GCF_000334495.1 Tupaia belangeri chinensis | reverse complement strand
CCTGCTGAGTTCTTGTGCCACCCCGAGCTGAGCCCATAGGTTGATGGTGGCTTCCACACCAGGCTTACTGAGAAGACAAGCTGTGACCCTTTCTGCTTCTAAATTTTTGGTGTTCTAATTACTTTTTCAAAATCGCAGGTCTCTGTTATCATTGGTGTCTGTGTCTCCATAAAGTTGCGTTAGGTATAGCACTCATTGTCACCTGGTGTGTGTGTGTGTGTGTGTGTGTGTGTGTTGCGGGGGGGGCTTCCTTAACCGTAATGATGTTATTACCTTCAGTGCTGGGACCCATGCTTTGTAATTTATCTTACCAAGCAGTGCTTTTGTATCAAGCTTACAATCTTAATTCCTTATCCACAAGACAGACAAGTAACACATCTAGGGGGCACTGTTCACTTTTATCCTCTATGAACGGCGCTGCCTGGAGTTGGGCAGTGCAGCAACTTTGTTAACCACCAAAGCGTTCTTGTGAGTACAAAGGCCTTTGGGTCTTCTCCAACACCATATTCCTCATGGTTGATTTACTTTTTCAGATACAGTCATGCATTGCTTAACGATGGGGGCATGTTCGAAGAAATGCACTTTAGCTGACTGCAGGAAAACAGAGGGAGTGCACTTACGTAGACTTCGATAGTATAGCCTACAGACCTAGGCTCTATGGCGTAATTTATTATAATCTTATAGGACCATTATTGTATGAGTATATGTGGTCAGTCATTGACCAAAACATCCTTACGTGGTGCAGGAGTATACACATTTCAGAGATACTGTGAGTTTGCTTCCAGACTACCACAATAAAGTGAATATTGCAATAAGTGAATCACACAGGCCTGTCCTTATAGCTCAGTGGTTAAGTACTGTGCATTGGGAACTGGATGTCACAGGGCTGGCCAAAGTTCATATCCTAGCCCTGTGGCTTGAAAAATGTTCCAGCTGTGTGTACGTGCATGCCCCAAATCCTGACAGGATGGAGAAATAGAAGAAAAGGGATCGTGTTGTGACCGCGTCCCAATGGGTGATACTTTCTCTCTCTCTGGTAAGTGAGTGCGCTCTCTGACAATTACGAAAGAGGAGGAGGAGGAGGAGAAGAAAAGAATCCTACAAGATTTCCCACTGAATATAAACATTGTTTACGTTACATTATAGTCTATTAAGCGTACTATAGCTTTATGTCTGAAACTATTCATACCTTAATTTAAAAAGAAAAACTCTATTGCTAAAAAATGCTGCTGATCATCTGAACCTTTGGTGAGTAGAAGGTCTTTCCCTGATGTTGATGGCTGCTACCTGATGAGGGTAGTGATTGCTGAAGTATGGGGTGGCTGTGGCAATTTCTTTAAATAAGACAAAATGTGACCAGCCACTGGTGGTGTCTGCCTATCATCCTAGCTAACTGGGAAACTTGGGTGGAAGAACTGTGGCATGGTGAGACCCTGCTGAAAAATGTCAGTCTTTCTCTCTCCCTCTCTCTGTCATTAAAAACGAAAAAAGGACAATAAAGCTTGCCACATGGGTTGCCTCTTTCTTTCACAAGACATTTCTCTGTAGCATGTAATGCTGTTTGATAGTATTTTGCCCACACTGAAACTGCTTTTCAAAATTGGAGTTAATCCTTTTCAACCCTGCCTCTGCTTTATAAATTAGGTTTATGTAATATTCCAAATCTTTTATTGTCGTTTCAACAATAGTCACATCATCTTCACCAGGAATTGATTCCTTCTCAAGAAGCCACTTTCTTTGCTCTTCTCTTAAAGTTTTATCACAAGATTGAAGCAATTCAGTCACATTTTCGTTTCACTTCCAATTTAGTCCTTTACGATTTCCACCGCCACTGCAGTCACTTCCTCCACTGAAGTCTTGAACACTTTGGAGTCATCCATGAGGTTGGAATTAGTTTCTACCAGTTCTTACCTGACCCCAAATCGTTATGAAAGTAATGATCACAGATCACCTGAACGGATACAACAATAATGAAAAAGTCTGAAATACTGCTAACTTCCTAAAATTCAACACAGAGAAACAAAGTGAGCACATGCTATCAGAAGAATGCCACCAAGAAACTAGCTCAACTCGGGGTTGTCACAAACCTTCAATTTATAAAAATGAAATATCTGCATAATAAAGTGTGTGGTCCTGCAGAGAGAAAATGGCATGTTTTCACTCCCTCCCAGGGCTTTGGGGACCATCAAGCTTCCCCCATCTCTCCTGTAGCAACCAGAACGCTTTCAACTGTTGCAAGTAATAAAAAACACAAGTGGAAGTGATGCGAATCATAACAATATTAAAAATAGTTTTCCCTTTTTTTTTGTTTGTGAGGCAGATGGCATGTGTGCTCACCAGAGAGAGACAGAGAAAGAGAGAGAGAGGGAGAGGGAGGTATGGTACACACAGTGGGACAAGGTCACATTGCACTTTCTTCTCCATTTCTCTATCCTGTTGGGATTTGGGGCATACATGCACACATGCACGTGCCTGGTGTGCATATTTTTCAAGCCTCCAGGGCTGGGATTCAAACTGCATGGTGCTGCTGATCATCTGAACCTTTGGTGAGTAGAAGGTCTTTCCCTGATGTTGATGGCTGCTACCTGATGAGGGTAGTGATTGCTGAAGTATGGGGTGGCTGTGGCAATTTCTTTAAATAAGACAAAATGTGACCAGCCACTGGTGGTGTCTGCCTATCATCCTAGCTAACTGGGAAACTTGGGTGGAAGAACTGTGGCATGGTGAGACCCTGCTGAAAAATGTCAGTCTTTCTCTCTCCCTCTCTCTGTCATTAAAAACGAAAAAAGGACAATAAAGCTTGCCACATGGGTTGCCTCTTTCTTTCACAAGACATTTCTCTGTAGCATGTAATGCTGTTTGATAGTATTTTGCCCACACTGAAACTGCTTTTCAAAATTGGAGTTAATCCTTTTCAACCCTGCCTCTGCTTTATAAATTAGGTTTATGTAATATTCCAAATCTTTTATTGTCGTTTCAACAATAGTCACATCATCTTCACCAGGAATTGATTCCTTCTCAAGAAGCCACTTTCTTTGCTCTTCTCTTAAAGTTTTATCACAAGATTGAAGCAATTCAGTCACATTTTCGTTTCACTTCCAATTTAGTCCTTTACGATTTCCACCGCCACTGCAGTCACTTCCTCCACTGAAGTCTTGAACACTTTGGAGTCATCCATGAGGTTGGAATTAGTTTCTACCAGTTCTTACCTGACCCCAAATCGTTATGAAAGTAATGATCACAGATCACCTGAACGGATACAACAATAATGAAAAAGTCTGAAATACTGCTAACTTCCTAAAATTCAACACAGAGAAACAAAGTGAGCACATGCTATCAGAAGAATGCCACCAAGAAACTAGCTCAACTCGGGGTTGTCACAAACCTTCAATTTATAAAAATGAAATATCTGCATAATAAAGTGTGTGGTCCTGCAGAGAGAAAATGGCATGTTTTCACTCCCTCCCAGGGCTTTGGGGACCATCAAGCTTCCCCCATCTCTCCTGTAGCAACCAGAACGCTTTCAACTGTTGCAAGTAATAAAAAACACAAGTGGAAGTGATGCGAATCATAACAATATTAAAAATATTTTTCCCTTTTTTTTGTTTGTGAGGCAGATGGCATGTGTGCTCACCAGAGAGAGACAGAGAAAGAGAGAGAGAGGGAGAGGGAGGTATGGTACACACAGTGGGACAAGGTCACATTGCACTTTCTTCTCCATTTCTCTATCCTGTTGGGATTTGGGGCATACATGCACACATGCACGTGCCTGGTGTGCATATTTTTCAAGCCTCCAGGGCTGGGATTCAAACTGCATGGTTGGCCATGTGGGATCTTGTTCCCTTAACCAGTAGGCTAGGGGACCAGACCACAAAAGAATATTTATAATTTTGTCTGCAAGTAGCATGGAAGCAGGTGATTTCAGGGTTGGTGCAGCGGCTCCACCATGTCATCAAGACCCAGGTGCATCCCCTTTGTCTATTTTGCATTTTCTGCATTTTGGTGATGTCTCTTCTTAAGGTCATGGCCATAGAAGTCCAAAGTGCTGGGCTGACATTTCTTCATTAAGTGAAGACAAAGGTACTATTTAGAAGAAGAGACTTCCTCTTAGGTTCCTTTGGCCAGGATTAGATCATATGCTCATTCCCAGCAGCAAGTGGGAGCTGAGAAAGTAGGTGGATGCGTTTTTGTCTTTGTAGTGGTGATGGACATTATGGTAAGGAAGAAGCGTTGAGGAGATGCTTGTTGGGTAGGCAACCATGTACACTTGCCCTATTTCTCTGTTTGATTCTCCAAACATTAGATCCAGTAGGTCGCAATGTCCAGCTAGTCCAAGTTTCACTCATATACTCTCAGTTTGCTTCCTCTCTAGTTTGGAAGCTGTTGCCAGAATATGGAAGTTCCTGCTCCTAGCTCATGGTACACCACCTCCCGTCATGACTTTTTATCCTGTTGGCCGGCTGGCCAGAGCTGGAATCAGTGTGTTGGCAGCCTGACTTGTGACTCCAATACTTGTTCCACTCTTACCGTCTCCTTGACGCTGTCTCACTGTCTTTCTACTGCATATGTATACAATCAGCTCCATCCCCCATCAACACACTGTGAATCCTGTCTTCAGGCAGGTAGATATAGCCCTTTAGGGCTGATCTTAGTATGGTCCAGCAGTGCTTTGGGTGGTTTCTTTCTTTAACCTCCTTTCTCATGCGTTTGAGAGGTCATCATTTACAACAATAACTAACTCATGAGCGTGTACCACTGTGATTTTCCTTCCAGTGCACTAGTTCCTAGGAGAGCCTGTGTTATTACCCATATTGTGTTTCTGGCTCATCCATTACAATTACATTTGGTAATTTGGAACAGACCTGATTTAGATTTACCAAATAGAGGTTTGCTTTTTCTCGTGTAAAAAGAAGTGTGAAGGAAGGTGGGCTAGATCTGATACCCTGTGCTCACAATGCTATCAGGGGCTCAGGCTTGGCTTTCCTTCCTGCTTTGACATCCATGCTGTGTGGCTTTTGTCCTCATAACTGCAAGGTGATCGTTTCACATACGGAAATTACATTTTTTATTTTCCAAGCAGGAAGAAGGGGGAGAAAGAAGCTCAGTAAAGTCTAAAACTCTCTTCCTTCCTCCTTCTTTCCCTCTCTTCCCTCTTTCTTTCCTCCTTTTCTCTCTCCCTCCCCTTAATCTGTTCTTTGTTAAATAAGGTAGCAATTAAGCTTTCCTAGAAACGCTGGAATAAGTTTCTACTTCTATCTTTTTGGCTAATTTCCCAGCTGCTGTGGAATGAAAATGAGATAAAATGGCATATCACCTAGTAAATTGATGTCCTCTTAGGAAGGAGGATGAAAGAATGAACACTGGGTTGGCAGCTGACAGTGTCTGCTATGGAAACCCATCTCTCAGGTCAGGCAAGGTCTGAGGGAAAGGGCAGTGCACCAGAGAGTCATGGAAACTCCCCATTGTCCACATCCCACCAGGCACTTGATCCCCATTTGTAGAGGATGCCTTGCAAATATACCAACTTTCCCAGAATACTGGTACATATTTGCACAGGGGCGTCCACATGTTCTACAGGATTCCTCGGTTTTCTGTAAGGCCGAGTATTCACTTGTGACTTCTCCCTTACATCCCCTCTTCCTTCCCTCTTCCTTTTCTATCTTTCCTTTCTTCCATGAATATGTGAGTCTTTCATTTACATTTTTTTTAAAAAAACAGTATATTTCTTGAGGGAGAAAGTGAGACAGGCACCCCAAAAGGATGTTCACACCACTATTCACTTCTGGTCTCAGCCCAGATCACAGGGACACATGTGTGTGCCTTGTGGCTCAGGGAGATACCAGGATGCAAACCCAGTACCTTTCCCATGTAGGTCCAGTTGTGTCATCACTCTGCCACCGCCTGCCCCCTCCCCCAAGTTTATTTCTTCATGGGACAGAGAGAAAGGGAGAGAGACAGACAGAGTCAGAGAGACATACAAATGAATCCAGTGTGGTCTTCATGCCATGATCAACTCCCAGTCTCAGCCAGGCAGGATGATGGGCATGCATGCACATATAGTACTCAGGGAGACCCTGGCATGTGGGACCTTCCCTTGTGCCCTCAGGATTGTAGAGTGTTGCCTTACCACCGGCCACATGGCGGGCCATTGAGTTCCTAATTTGTTCAGATTAGTGTACCCTAGTACAACGAGGGACATGGGCAGGTGCTGCTTCCTCCTCTGTTGAGCAAGTACATTTGCTGGCCACTGGATGCCAGACAGGAACTGCCATGTGTAAGCCTCACCTGTTTGGAAGCAGCCATGCAGGAGATGTGTTCTTGTGGTTTGCAAAGAATGAAAGGAATTTCTAAAAGTTGCATTTTGACAGTCTTCCATATTTGTGAAAGATGACTCTGAGAGGAAAGACATGAGCCCTGCATCTTCCTGAAGGACTGAAGCCAACCCTGATCATCCCACTGTTCGCTTGTTATGGCAGCATAACAAATATTTAATCTCAAGTTTGTTTCAGAAAGTTCTTCACCTGTAGATGAGAGTGATGTGCATGAGATCCAAATTACGCATGAAAAAAAGTAAAAAGTCGGTATCGGCTGGGGAATAACCAGGAACAGCTATTAACCTTTTCTCGCGGTGGGAGAGTGGCAGCTGAAAGTGTAACTGGCTGCGCCCCCGCAGAGCCTTCCCGCCGCCCTTTGCCGCCTCCTCCACCACGCAACCATGTCCGAGGAGAAGCCCAAAGAGGGAGTGAAGACAGAGAACGACCACATCAACCCGAAGGTGGCCGGGCAGGGCAGCTCTGTGGTGCAGTTTAAGATCAAGAGGCACACCCCACTGAGCCAGCTGATGCAGGCCTACTGCCAGAGGCAGGGGTTATCCATGAGACAAATTAGATTCAGGTTTGATGGGCAACCAATGAATGAAACAGACACTCCAGCACAGCTGGAGATGGAGGATGAGGACACTATTGATGTCTTCCAGAAGCAGACCAGGGGAGCATGGGAGACCAGCTGCCTGTTGATAACAGGAGTTGTGAGGTTTTGTGGGTTTGTTTTGTTTCAGTTTTTGGTTTCCCCTCATTTTCAATATTTCCAAACCTGTGGCCTGAATGTCGGCCTTTAGTTGTGGGTTGCGACTGCCCTCCCACTACCATCCAGTCATGTAGAACGCTTACGGGCACTTTAGTGGGAACAAGTGTGGGGGCCTGGTGGGGATAGGAGGCAGAATTTCACTTCCTGTTTGTTGTTGGCATGTTCTTAACTTGCTGAATAAATTGCTGCGTATTGTAAACTTCAGCTTTGTCAGCATATGTTAAAGTTGAAGGGAAAATATTGGGCTGCTTCTAAAAGGTGGAAAACACTTGAGCCCCTCAGTAACATAATTCTGAGTGCCCTCTGCCAGGTGTGCCCTTGAGTGTGTCCTCAGAAGGCCTGAGGCCCGGGGCCCACACACCCTCACCACTCTTCCCTGCTCAGAACCTGAAATGTGTACATGGGCCAAGGTTGGCATAACAAAAATTGGCGTTTTCCTTTTTCTTAATGTAGGAGAAAGTCATTACCATATTTCTCATTTGGTAATACGTTGTGGCCTCAGAGTTCTTCTAGCATTTGCTTCTGATGGACACTTATGGTCTACATATAAAAGAGTAAGGTGAAGTATTCTGAATTTACAGTCACATTGTTGTGTAAAAGAGCTGCTTCCAAGTGTGGTTACACGGAAAGATAACGTCACGTCCTTCTCACGGCCTCGTGCTATGTTGCTTTCCAGATGTGTATCAAATTACGCATTCGTATGGTGATTTTCAGTCCTGTGAAGTATTTCAAGATCTATACAATGAAAACTTTTCATAGTTCTGCCTATTGTCCTTCTGTAAGGATCCATTGCTGCTCAGTGGCCATTTTCTGCCTTTTCATAGTTGCTCCAATGACGACCCATCCTCTCGCTTGCTTGAAGTCTTGCCGAAAATGTTTTCATCTCTGGGGGCTAGGGTGGGATGTCTACTGGCTCTTTTGTGTTATCCACTAATTTATATGTAATATGTTGTCCTTTACTACTGTCAACAGTAAATAAAGTTTGGTATTCTGTCAAAAACCCCCACATTTTCTCTTATTAATAACCACTTACATTTATCTAGCAAGTTGTACCTCTTGAAATAATATATATTTGATCTCATTTGATCTTTACAAGAATTTTACTGTAAAATCCATTTTATATTGTGTATTGAAATTTTTACATCTCTTTTACTATTGCCTAACAAAGCCAGTAAAATGTCCACAGGCACTGAATATTAATACCTTAGAAACACTAAACCTCAAATATTTTACTTTCTCCTTTTACTGCCATATGATCCTACTTTCTTTATTTCTTCTTCTTCTTTTTTTATTTTTTTTTAAATTTACCAGAGGGTGTGTGTGCTTGTCAGAGAGAGAAAGTGAGAAAATACCCCCATGGGGGTAGCCATTCCACAATCCCTTCTCTTTAATTTCTTCATCTTTCTAGGATTTGGGCACAAGCACGTGCATGCACACACTTGTACTGTAGTTTTCAAACCACCCAGGTGGTTTCAAACCACCATGGTCCAGGACTTGAACCATGTAGTTAGTTGTGTGAGATCCAGCTGCTTTAACATGACCTTCTGACCTGATGATTCTGTTTTTTAGGTGTGTTTTTATGACTCTATTTCCCCCTGAACTTCACACATTTCTGCTACTCCAGAGCACCCCCTTCTCCGATATTCTTGTCTTTGATAGCCCATAATACATTTTATTGTTTGTTTTTGCTGTTTGAGTGTTTAAAGGCAATTTTATTGAGGCATAATTAACATACAATAAACCGCACATATTTCAAGGTTTTGACATATATGTAAACTCATAAAACCAACACCATAGTCAATATAGTGAACTTACCTATTTATTTAAACTTCTTTCGGTTGATCTTTATTATTTGCGATCGAAAGAGACTTAACTAAGATAGCGTTTTATTGAAATGTCTGGTTCTCCCATACTTTGTAGAAAACTCTCCTCCTGGCACTATAACCTTGGGGCTGTCAGTCACTCTGGACTTCAGTTTTCATGAATGAACTCATGGCTCTTGCCTCATTAGCTCCTGTATCTCTTTCAGCAAGTTCTTCCATTTTATAAGGCAGTTGAAAGAGCAGTTTGGAACTGGAAGACCTGAGGTCACATCTCTGCCTTGCTTCTTTTTAGATTTGTGAATTTGATACTCACGATACAGATCTCATAAAGTTGTTCAAGGTCATATGAGAACTGCTTTAGGTAACAGGGTGTTATAAGGAAGGTTTCTATCTAGACAGTAAGTCATAATATATTGTATTCCGAGATCAAATCCACTATACGGACAATTTACAAAGAAAACATCCTCTAACTGGCCTGAAGTCTCCTGCTCTCCTTACCTACTCAAAGACAATAAAAAGAGTCAAGAGAGGGGATAGAGATGGAGAATGTGTGAGGGAATTATTTTCTTGGAAGAAAACTATTACCATGCCTCCATCACCCAGTGGAAGCAGGTGAGTTTTGTGAGATTCTTTTCTTTTCCAAAGGGTGGATCGAATAGAGGTGCAGTAGTCAGAAAACATGCTAGGCATTGATGCCTTGTTGTTTATTGGCTGAGTTTAGAGGGAGCTCACAGAGCTCTTAGTAGGCTTGCAAAGCTCATAGCAGTGCTCATAAGTGTTTCTTCCTTCTTGGATCTAGAAATGCACATGGAGAACAGTCACAGAGTGGCTTCCTCCCTCTGGGAGCTCACGGTACACAGAGTTCAGCTGACGTCAAACTAAGCCAAGGCCATCAGGACTCACCAGCCTGAACCATGTCGAGCAGAGCAGGGCTAGCTAGCAGGATAGGGCAGCACTAGCTGACCAGGTGCTCCTTTCTTTCTCTCTCTCTCTCTCTCTCTCCCTTTTTCTTCCTGTTTTTGAGAAGCTTTTGCTACAGGGTGTATGTACTCACCAGAAAGAAAGTGAGAAATAAGACCACCCTAAGGAGGAGGATAGCCATGCTGCAATCCCTTCTCCTCCATTCTCCTGTTGGGATTTTGGACATGTATGCACACATACCCAATGTGAGTTTCAAGCTGCTGTATTCAGGACTTGAACTGAGGTTGGCCAAGTGGGAGACCAACTGCCTTATCCACCATGCCACCTGGTGACCCCTAGGTGGTCCTTTCTCTTAAAGGGGCTGCACATGATAGTGGCTTATTGCCAGATCCAAACTGTAGCACACACACATGCATGTTACATGTAATGGCATAAAATACCAAAGTTGTAATTACATAAAAAGTGCACAAGCACAGTAAAACTAATAATGTGTTTAGCCTGTGGCCTTCAAACATAAGACAGGAGGTGAGGGAGCCAGACTGACTCTGCAATACAAGGTGACTCCAAGGGGCCAAGGGGTCCACCGGGAACTTGTTGTCTCTCCCCACTGTTGGGGAAGCACTGACTTGGTAGTGCCTGATTAGTCTGAGAAGACTAAAGAGGCCTGGGGGCAGTGGGATTGGGTAAGGCAAGGATCTAGGGGACTAAGACTGTTTAAGGGTTCCTGGGGATCAGAAATTGACCTCATTGGAGCAATAAACAGGCAAGAGTCACTCAGCATCCTGTGTGTCCCTAGAGATGGTAAGGGGAGAGCCGAGGAGGCCCCAGCAGTCTGTGTGGGCAGACTGCCATGTCCATGGGTGACAGGGAGCAGTCCTGGGAGGAGTAGAAGGGAGGCCTGTATGGCGGGAGTGGGGCCAGAGAGGTCTGACAGAGTGGACTCCAGTGAGCTCAAGGAAGCTCCTGTAGGGATGGAGTTGCTCTAAATGTTCACCTGCCAGTCCATTAGAACCAAAGCTATCAGCCACAAAGCAGCTTCCTTGTCCCTCCTACCTGTGCGTTCTCTGTATGCCAGCCTGGGAGCAACCTTACTCCACCTCCAAGGGGTTTCGAAGGATCAGAGAGAAGATACATATAGTTTTTATTTTTATGTATTTTATACATATGTATTTTTAAATTTGCCAGAGAGTGCATGCACTTACCAGAGAGAGACAGGGGGTGGGAGAGAGAGAGAGAGAGAGAGAGAGAGAGATAGAGAGAGGCGCCAAGAAAAACCCCCTCTTCCCACATGGATGGGCATACTACAATCACTTCTCCCTCAATTCTCCCTCTGTTTGGGATTTCAGGCACACACACACACACACACACACACACACACACACATGCACACACACAAGCCTGATGTTCTCAAGCCACTAGATCAGGTTTCAAACCATGTAGTCTGTCACATTGGATTTAGCTGCCTTAACCACCATGCTACCGGCGGGTCTTCTCATTTTTGAAGGTGTCTTATAATTTTTGAATAGAAGATGTTGCCTAAGAGTGAGCAGAAAAGTCATAAGATCTGACCATGATTTTATCTAGAGACAGGTGAAAATTACTGCTACATTTGAAAGGGAAAATGAAAGATAAAATTATGTTCTAAAAAATGTTTGCTCACCATCCAAATATCTCTCTTAAACTACAAAACATCATCCAAATCCTAGTTACCAGGCTCAATACATCCTCTACCTACTTCTTGGCTCTTTGCACATTCGAAGACTCTGGTTCTCAACTTCAGGCTGCATTGAATTGGAGGACTTGCTAAAGCACAGATTGCTGGACTCCACCCCCAGAGACCTGGATTCAGTGGCTGGGAGACCAAGAACTTGCATTCCTAACAAGTACCCAGGTGAGACTTGGTGGTCAAGACTGAAAGACTGGAGAACATAAAAGTGTTAAAAATTGTAATGGATACTAGAGAAGAAGTGGAAAGAGAGTGTGAGAGGGAAAAACGTAGATAGGAAATGTGGGGGAAAATGGAGAGGTGAGACACTTGTGGGACACAGATAAGGTTATTTTCCATTGATGAGGATGTGTATGGTGTTCTCAACTGGGCTGGACTGAGGTGTATATCGTGCTGGGTAAAGTCTTCACAATCTAAATGATGCATAGTGATTTAATGTATGAATAATAATAAAAGTATATATAAATAAAAAATATAAAAAACCCCTCATATTTCTAACATGTTCCCAGGTGAGGCTGATGCTGCTCATTTGAGGACCACACTTGGAGGTTCACTGTTCTAAAACCTGATTCTCAAACCTGGCTGCCATTGGAATCACCACTAGGAGACAGCAAGTGCTGATGCTTGAGCTCCAAGTACCAGAAATCTAACCGAATTGGCGTGGCCTGTACATTATGGATTAAAGCCTCTCCAAGGAACTGGGGAAATTATATATTTATGTTTAGTTTTAAATTCTGGGACCGGCAGTTGCGTAACAGTTACGTCCCTGGACTCCCACGTAGTGGACCTCGGTTTGAATCTCAGACTTGAAACATGCCGGGCGCATGCGCATACATGCCCAAAATCCTGAGAGGAGAATAGAAGAGAAGGGATTGTGGCGTGGCCATTCCCCCTGGGGGGTGATTTCTCACTTTCTATCTCTCTGTCTCTCTGGTGAGCACATGCGTCCTATAGGAAAAATCTCTCTAAAAAATAATAATTCTGTGTTTTGTTTACTTAGGAATAGATGTTTTGACTTTGTGCCTTGTAGATCTTCAGTATTATTTGAATTAAAAAAAATTGCCAAAGGGCATGTGCGCTAATGAAAGGGAGAGAGAGAGAGGGAGAGGGAGAGGGAGAGGGAGAGGGAGAGGGAGAGAGAGAGAGAGAGAGAGAGCTTCCCCACAATGGGGCATAGTCTCGCTCCAATCTCTTCTCTTTCATTTGGGCATGCATGTATATGTGCCTGGTGTGGTCTTTAAGTCTCCAGATCCAGAACTTGAACTTTGCAGTCAATCATGTGAGATCCAGTCACCTTTACCATCCCAGTGCTTGGCCCCGTTTGAATTTTTAACAACAACAACATGTCATTTTATCACTAGCAAGCAAGCATGTGACTATATTCTCATCATTGTGTCCATTTTAATACATATCATAACTGTTTTTGTTACTATTATTATTTTCTATTTTTATAGGCAGGGTCTTATTATGTGGCTCAGGCTAGCCTCAAACTCATGAGCACCCTAAGTAGCTGGGATTACAAATGTGGTTGTAAATTTTCATATATTAAGAAATTAATTTTACTTATTACTATAGAGGATTGAAAAGCCACTATCCTATATTTTGTACTTTATAATCTCTATGTTTTTCTTTAAGAGAGATTTTTGTTATATGGTGTGTGTGCTCACTGGAGAGAGAGAGAAACAGAGAGAGAGAAAGTGAGAAAACACCCCCCAGGGAGAATGGCCATGTGATAATCCCTTCTCCTCCATTTTTCTCTCAGGATTTTGGGCATGCACACACACACACGCACATAAACCTGGTGTTTTTTTTTTTTTTAATTTTTCTTGAGAGTCTTTTGCTATAGGGTGCATGTGCTTGCTGCTTGCTGGAGAGACAGAGAGAGACAGAGAGAGAGAAAGTGAGAAATTACCCTCCAAGGGGGATGTCCACATCATAATCCCTTCCTCTCTATTCTCCTGTTGGAATCCTGGGCACATATGCATACGTGCCCAGTGTGTTTTAAGCTGCTGTGTCCAGGACTCGAACCATAGTTGACTACATGGGAGTCCAGTGACATAACTATTATACCATCTGCTGGTTCCCAGCATGAATTTTAAGTCCCTGGGTCTAGGACTTGAACTGCAGTTGACTATATGGGAGTCCAGAGACGTAACTATTATGCCATCTGCTGGTCCCTCTATTTTTTTTTTTCTACAGTGCAGAAAATTCTACTGATATAATTCCCTTTTCTTTCTAGTATGTATATTCCAGGCATGTATATATAAGTAAATGATCTTTATTCATGTTTCCTTGCCAGTAGAAACTGTAAGTGTGGGCTTATAATGTGCTAGACACTGTGAGAATTAATTTAATTTTACATAACAGGACACTAAAGCTTAGAATTCCAAATTCACAATCAAAAAGTTATGTATGAGGACCAGCAGATGGTATAATGATTACA
This sequence comes from Tupaia belangeri chinensis, assembly GCF_000334495.1. Lineage (NCBI taxonomy): Eukaryota > Metazoa > Chordata > Mammalia > Scandentia > Tupaiidae > Tupaia > Tupaia belangeri. The sequence continues at coordinate 1,682,112 of NW_006160110.1, read as the reverse complement.
TTGCTGGACTGCCATATAGTTGACAGTGGTTCAAGTCCCATAGTCGGCAGCTTAAACTCATGCCAGGTGCATATGTGTGTATGCCCAAAATCCTGAGAGGAGAATGGAGGAGAAAGGATTGTGGTGTGGCCATCCTCCCGGGGGTTATTTCTTCTTTCTGTCTTTCTGAGCGCATGCACCTTATAGCAGAAATTTCTTTTAAAAAAATAAAGTTATGTATGGGGCCCAGCAGATGGCATAATGGTTATGTTGCTGGACTCCCACATATTCAACCACAGTTTGAGTCCTGGACCTGGCAACTTAAAACTCATGCCAAGTGCATGTGCATGCATGCCCAAAATCCCGAGAGAAGAATGAAGGGATTGCAGCATGGCCATTTCCCCCTGGGGGACGATTTCTCCCTCTCTGTCTCTCCAGTGAGTGCATGAGCCCTATAGAAAAACTCTAAAAAAATATGTTACTTATGTAGCTTTACCTTTCTGTCCAAATCCTTATTGACCATCTACTATAAGCAAACACAGAGAAAGAATGGGTTTAATTTTGACTCGTCTGGAAACTCACTCATCATGAGTGCTTCAATCAGTCTTCCCAAACTCTGTCCAGAGACCTTATTTTATTACAGTTTGATTTTTGAGGACTTTTTATGAGTATGAATTTTTTAAAGACACAATTGAAATATTCCTGAAAAAAACAAAAATTACTTTTGGGGGGCAGTTACAAATTTTATTATTCCCAGGTTCCTGTTCCTATGAAATATTATAAATAAATATACATCTGGCAACTGCGATTTCGTTCTTTCAAACATCCTTATTGCATGTATTAAACCAAATTCTGCTTCTGCATGGCTCCCTTTCCCTATTATAGACTTGTGGGAAGACCCTCAAGCCCATTCCCTTTGTGGACCATAAAATCCTCTCTAGGCATTAAGCTTCATCTCTTGTACTAAAATTGCATCCAGTTTCTTCTCTCTCAGGACCATGCCAACTGTGACTTCAATGTTTTTCATTTCACTGTTTTTATGTGTTTCTAAATTGTGCTTTTTCTATGTGGATGTAGTTTTATTAAGACCTAGAACACTTCCTTTTGGGGCTGGCTAGTGGTGTGGTGGTAAATAAAACACGACACACTGTGAGGCTGACCTACATGGGAAGGTTTTGGGTTCGAGTCCAGAGACCTCATTAAGTATGTTGGGCACACATGTGCCCATGATCCACAGCTGGCTGAAGCTGGGGGTGGATGCATGCCAAGACCCAGTGGGGATTATTGTTCTCTCTCTTTCTTTGTCACTTTTGCTCATGGAATAAATAAATAAATACACTTTAAAATATTTTCTTTGGTTTCTTTCTCTCCGTTGCTCCCTGTCTTTGTTCTAAGGTTGAGAGCCTATCTACTCTGAATGCGGGATTGAATGTAGGGTTCTCATTTCCTTTTTAAAGTTTATTATTTATTTTCGAGAGAGGGGGATACTGTACCCCAAGAGGGTACTGACCCAGGTCTCCACACCCGGTTTCAGCTAACCCTAGACCATGGATATGTGCATGTGTGCTGGTATACTCAGGGAGATCTCTGGATGTGAACTTGAAACTTTCTCATATGGCTCACCTATAACCTTCACAGCATGTCACATGAAAAATTAAAAAAAAAATTTTATGTTCGATCACTGTATATCTTTACAACATAGAAAATATATGTTCCCAGCATGAATACACTGTACGTTATCCCAAAGATATCACCATATGCATTGTCATCAACTGATAATTTTCCATTTTTGTGTCCATTGAATGTTTTGCTCCCCCCCACCTTGATTCCCTCCCTTTCCCTCCTCCCCCTTTTTCCCCACCCTCCTGCTACACTGTCTCTGGTATCCATAGCAGCAGGTCACATTTTATAGCTGTGCCACCATCTGAAGGTTCTCCTTTTGTTGGAGTTTTCTTTCCCTTTGTCTATTGCCTTATTTCTCCTATTGATTCATGTAGGCATTCTGACTGCTTCCTTTTCTTTCCATGAGTTAGCTGCTCCCCAAAACTTTTTGGCCCATAAGGTTTTTTTTTTTTTTTTTTTTTTCTTTAAGGCAGAGGAGGAGGGGAGTGAGAAATCATCCCCTGGGGGGATGGCCACACCAGAATTCCTGCTCTTCCATTTCCTCCTGCAATTTTGGGCATGCACACACGCATGCCCAGTATAATTTTTAAGTCTCCAGATCCGGGACTTTAACTGCAGTTGGCCATGTGAGAGTCCAGCACCTTAACCACCACACCTCCTGCTGGCTCCATAAGATTGCATATTATTATTTAAAAAATTTATTCCTTTTGAGAATGAGAGAGAGAGTCATCCTCAAGAAAGACCTGACACCATGGGAACCAGCAGTTAGCGTAATGGCTATGTCGCTGGACTCCCACGTAGTCGACCGCGGTTCGTGTCCCGGACCTGGTGGCTTAAAACTCACGCCGGGCGCGTGTGCGTGCGTGCCCAAGATCCTGAGAGGAGAATGGAGGAGAAGGGATTGCGGCGTGACCATCCCCCCTCGGGGGTGATTTCTCGCTTTCTGTCTCTATGTCTGTCTCTGTCTGTCTGGCGAGCGCACGCGCCCTACAGTGAAAATCTCTCTCAAAAAAAAAAAAAAAAAAAAAAAAAGAAAGAAAGACCTGACACCATGATCCCCCTTCTCCTCCCAGCCTTGCAGCCAGTCAGCCTCCCAGGTAAGCATGCACCTGGAATGTCCCAGGTCAACCTGTATAAGTGAAAATGATAAATTTCGCAAAGCAAAAACATCCTTATGAAAAGACTGAACTCTGAAGTCAGACTGGTGTGGAATTCTAGCTCACTTGCTAGCTGTGATGCCCTTGAAGATTACTAGAAGTTTCTATTCTTTAATTTTCTCATTTGTAGAGTGAGATTATAATAGTACCTGCTTCACGAAGTTGTGAATATTAAATACAATAGTGACTCTAAAATGCTTAGCAGTAAGTGCTCAATAAATATTATCTATTATTACTGCCACCTATTTTTTTTTTGGGAGAATTTCACTACAGGGCGTAAGTGTTCACCAGAGAGACAGAGAGATGGAAAGCAAGAAATCGCCCCCTCCCCCGAGGGGGGATAGCCATGCTGCAACCCATTCTCCTCCTTTCTCTTTTCAGGATTTTTGGCATGCACACACACGTGCCTGATGTGAGCTTTCAACCATGAGACCCAGGACTCAAACTGTGGCAGACCACATGGGAGTCCAGTGCCACTGCCACTATGCCACCTGCTGGCCCTACCACCTATTGTTTTTATCACTACTCATCTATTAGGTTTGTGCAGAACACCAAACTGAAGTAAATTCTGAGTCATTGGGATTCCGACGTATACCGAATAGATAGAAATGTCACACTATACTACTGTTACTTTTAACATAGAGGTTAGAACGTTGGAAAAGTTCACCATATAAACACAGTCAGATGATTCATCATCAATCTGGTAGAAGACAAATGTCAATCTTTTGCAGACTCCTATAATTTTTTTCCTAACATCTGTGTGGAAGGTGCAATTTTATTTACCTAATATTTTTATTTAAATCAATGTAAAATCTACTCACTTTCAAATGGCTTTGTCACAATCCTCCTGCCTCAGGCTCCTGAGTAGCTGGGACTACTTACAGATGCTGCCACCAAATCCAGCTTTTTAGGGTGGTTCAGAAACTGAACCTGAGCCTCATATGTAGCCATGGCCTACAGAGCAGAGTGTCCAGCACATTACCATGGCTGGGTTGCAGTTCAGTTTTTAAAACAATTTTATAAATTATGTGATTATATAAAAAAAAAAATTGGCCCTTATGCCACCTAAAGTTATCTTGAGTACTACTGGTGGTTCACATAATGCACTTTGGGAAATTGTTTTTTATTCATCAACTCTTTTAAGCACCTACTATGTAACAGGTACTATTCCAGGCAGTGGAGGTACAGCAGGAAATTTGAATACAAAAATTCCTGCCCCTGTGAGGCTTACATTCTAGCAAGATGAGAAACAAAATCAGTATAATTTATAGTACGTGAAATGGTGATATGCATTACAGAGAAAAAGTCAAGCAGGGAAAGGAGATAGGTGATATTGAAAGAGAGACAATTGTAACTTGAAGCAGAGAGGTCAAAAAGGCCTCATCAGGAGGGCTTTCTTGGAGAAAAGTCCTGAGGTTGGTGATTGAATAAGCTGTGTGCATATTTGGGAAAGAGACTTCCAGGCTGATGGAAGAGTAAGTTCAAAGGCTCTGGGGTGGAAGTACACCTGGCACGTGCAAGGAACAACAGGGAGGTCAATGTGTCTGCAGTAGAGAGTTGGGGGAGTGGGAGGTGAGGGAGGTCAGAAAAGTAATGAGGGGTGGCAGACCAAGTAGGACCTGCTGCCACTACAATGTTGCTGCTATGACTATGCCTGTTGCTACTAGCTCTGTCATTATTTTAGAGTGTATCTTAGTCTGTTATCTGCTGCTATAACAGAACACCTGAAACTGGTAATTTATATACAATAAAGATTTATTTGGCTCATGGTTCTGGAGGCTGGGAAGTCCAAGAGCATGGTACTGGAATTGGGTGAGAGGGCCTTCATGATGTGTCATCTCATGGTGGGAGGTGGAAGGGCAAGAAAGCACATGAGACAGCAAGAAAAGGGGCAGAACTTCATCCTTGTATCAGGAACCCACTCCCATTAATCCACTCATGAAAGGTTCTATCTCTTAATATCATAGTAATAGAATTAAATTTCAATATAAATTTTGGAAGGGATATTCAAAACTCAAAGTATTAGAAGAGAGAGATGGTGAAGAGATACAAACTTCATAAAAATGGTTGTTTAGAGACTAATTCTTAAACTTTTTCTTGTGGTTCTTGTGGTCTTTGCAAACCACCAAACCTGCTTGACACATAAAATTCCATTGCACCAAATCTGTCACCTAAAAATAGATGCTATGTGAATAAAGAATACTGGGATGAATGAGAGAAAATTTACTGACCTCTGATGGTGGTCTATAACTCTCTTAGATCCTGTGCAGAAGATATAAGGAATAAACCTTGGTCCCTGACTTCAAGGGATCCATAGTCTCTCTCTATCTTTTTACTTCTTCAGTGAGTGCACATGCTCTGTGGAAAAAAAAAAATTGGAATCCATAGTCTTGTTGGACAGACAGGAGATTCTCTGAGGACAGCGCATCATGAAGTTCTGTGCTGCTGGGTCAGTGCAGGAAGTGGGAAGGAATGACTCCAAATAGATGGTCAGGCAAGTTTCTTGGAGATGGCGGGCTTTGAGCTGCACCTTGGAAAGTGAATGGGTGGAGAGAGAGGATTCCAAGCAAGAGGGAAGAAAGAAAGAAAGGGGGAAAAAAAAAGCATAGGCATCACAATGATTAGAGTTGGGTGGGAGTTGCAGTTACACAAGTTAGTTAGAGATGACCTTGAAAACTCAACAAAGAAGCTTCTAAAGTAAATGATTCCATTTGTGGGACCAGCAGATAGCATAATGGTTACGTCTCTGGATTCCCACATCAACTGTGGTGTGAATCCCGGGTCCAGCAGCTTAAAATTCATACTGAGTGCATGTGCATGTGTGACCAAGATCCTGAGAGGAGAATGGAGGAGAAGGGATTGCGGTGTGGCCATCCCCCCTGGGGGGTGATTTCTCACTTTCTGTCTCTCTGTCTTTCTGATGAGTGTATGCTCCCTATAGCAAAAATCTCTACAAAAGAAAAAAAAAAGATTAATTTGTTTCCAGCAATGTGCACTCCTCACCAGAAAACTCCTGGGATATTGTAAACCTCGGTAAGAGCGAGACTGGCCAAAAGCCCACCTGGAGTTGCTGCAAGTAGAAACTCCTTTGGAGAACTGCCTGGGGAGCAGAGTGCTGAAGGGAGCTCCCTTAATGGTTTATGCTTATCCTAAATTCCACTTCCTCTTGAGGGCAGTTAGGGAACCTTTCTTATCAGACCCCTGTCTCTATCTGCAATAGCGGGAGTGAAGTTAACTACATGAATGTATTTTTTAAAAAACTACTAAATTAGAGATTCTAAAAAAAAAAAAAAAAAAAAAATGAGGGGGGGGAAGGCGGCACTGGCACAGTGGTTAAGGAGGCCTGCTGAAGGCAGAGAGCTAGGGACAGAAACAGGCACCACATATTCCCACTGGAACTCAGAGACCTGCCTCAGGCACAAACATCACGCTGGCTTCCTGCAGGTTAATTCCTTCTGCTGCCCTTCAGCCCAGTGAAATCCTTGATTTGTTTCCCCATACACACAGGGGTCTGATTTCCAGCTCCACTCCTTTCATAGCCTCCTCTCCAGCATCCCATCTATAATAGGTCTGATCTTCAGTCTCTTCAGAAAAATAACTTGGAGGTACAGAGATAACCGTGTGGGGGAACTAGCTTGGTTATCCCAGCAGCTCCTGCCTGTGCCCCAGGTGCTAAATCTCTTTCTTAAGCAGTTTATTGCAGAATCTCAGCCCCACTTGAGCCCGTCTGAGTTAACATCTTCATTTCACCAAGATACCCAGGGGGCTGAATCAGGTGTGCACTGAATTTTGAAAAGCAATCATCTAGCTCACCATTTGGAAATCAGCACTTCAGGAAGAGGCTTCTCAGACTGAAGTTTGAGGTAGAGGACTCAGTGCTGCTGATTGGTGTGGAGAACTTTCTGGAATTCTTTCTGGAGGTGTCTTTTTCTCTTCTTCACCCTGTGAACGTTGCTTGGGAGCTTGTGGTGTGCTAGGTAACAGGCGAGACCCTGGGAATCCAAGGATGCAAGATGAGCCCTTGCCCTTTGGCAACTGATGGCCTGGTTGGGAAGCATGAGATTGACTCATTGATAAGTGTCCTGGAAGTCTTCTGGTGAATCATGTACTTTCCAGCTGTTCTCCTGTGTCTATCTATTCTCTCTCCTGATTCCCTGGCCAACTTCAGGCCACACTCTACAGGCTCTAAAACTCTCCTCTTCCCCCCAGAGTTTGTGTGGCCACCCCTTTGGGATGTTAGACTCTATGACTGATAATCCCCACTCTGGATTTCCTGTTAATAGATCTCTTTCTTCCCGCATCAAGTCCTGCCAAACTTGCCTCTCCTATTTCTGGAACCTATCCCCTTTTCTCTTAATTTCAATATTATGAGTCTAATCCAGGTTCTATGTCTTTATCAAGAATGATTCGCTATCTTTCTAACTGGTCTTCCTGTTCCTGTTACATTCATTCTCTCACAGCAGACAGAGTAATCTTTCTAGTACACAAAATTGAGTGCTCCTTCAGATTGTTCATATACCTTCGCTCTGCGGGGTATGTTCTAAAGTCCTTACCAAAGCGTATGGCCTCTTTCCTGATCCATGTTCTATGCCAACCCTCATCTCCCATGACTCAATCTTCTATTCAGCCAAGGGGTTTGTTAGCCCAACATCTGGCTTTTTCATCCCTTTTTGTGTGTTCTCATACTCATCCTTCTGCTTAGAAAGTTGTTCTTGCCTTCACCACCTTGATACCTGGTCAAACTATCTTACTCCATTCAGCTTTCCTCTTTTATTTGTATTTCAATCCTAGTTGCACATTTAGAATCACTGGGGGAAGTTTCAGAAAATCCCAATTCTGACACCTATACCTAGGCCTTACCCTCAGAGAGTCAGACTGAATTGATTTGGGGACTAATACCTGAGCATTAGTATTTTTAATAAGTCATTTTGATCAGTGCTTCTCAAATTTTGATGTGTATCTGAATCACCTTAGGGTCCCACTAAGCTGTGGATTCTGATTCAGTAGGTCTTAGGGGGCCTGAGACTACGCATTTCTAAAACACTCTCAGGTGATACTGGTGCTGGCCCACAGATTGCACTACGAGTAGCAAGGTTGTGGGCTGGATGATTCTGAAGTGCAGTCAGGGCCAGAAGCCCCCGTTCTGCAGGACTTCTTCAGGCCTCTCGGCCATTCACCTTCCTCAGCTGCTCTGCCTGGGCATACTGACTTCTAACCTGGACTTGTGCCTTCTGATTTTCTCCCATTTTATAAATCACGATAAGATTTCCAGTGCAACCACTGGGATAAAAGTGCAATGAGCTGTTTTATGAATGAGAAACTTTCATATGCCTTTTTACTTAAGCAAATATTTTGGCATTAAGATATCGCTTCTCTTTAAAATGGTTATGAGTGGTAAGACAGCAAATGAAGTTATTTTCCACAGACGCAAAGGACGGATTTTTTATTTAAGAAACAGAACTCATTGGCCTATGTGAAATATTTTAAGGATACAGCAGATTCAGATATACAAATCAACTCTGAGGAATTTACAATAGTGGTAGTAAAAATGATAATGGTGAACACGTTTCAAGTATTTATTATCAAGTCACTGCTCAAAACACTTTGTATGTCATACCTCAGTCCTAAAACTATCCTATGAGGTAGTTACTATTAATTATCCCTGCTCTATGGGTGGGTGGGGGGGATGAGGTGACAGATATGTTAAATACCCAGCTAGGCTGGGTAGAATGGAGGCTTGAATATTTTAAATACTTAATTAACATTGATTTAGATCATCAATGAATTGTTTCTTTTAAAATTTATTAAAAAATAAATACCCAGCTGTGTGAACTAAGCAAGTTGTTTAACTCAGGAAAGTGAGTTTTTAGCAAAAATTATCTAAAAGAACTAGAATTATCTAGAGGTTATAGCTATTATTTAATACCCAAGAAAAGAACACAAGATCACTAAAGAAGCAAATATTTAACTGGCAAAGGAAAACTTTCCAAACATGTGACTCCCCATTTTGAATGTGGTTTAAAAATCCTGGGAGCAATGAAAAAATGCTTATTCTTGCTTCAGGGAGATTTACTAGAAAGAGATGTCATCTGATGTCTAAGCTTTGTCGCATTCTTATTTTAAGACACTTCCCTCTGTCTAGTCCATGCTGAAAAATTCTCCCCAAAGTACATTTCCAAGATTATTTTTATATTAAGTATTTGGATTTAATACTTAACAGATATCTACAAAAGCATATGCCTGTAGTTGTATGTTGTATAGATGTGATATCTCTATGGTATAAATGGTTTTCCAGGAAATCTACATTTATAGCACTGCATCTATAGAAGATAAGCATCCCATTTATGGTCTGACGACTCTCTTAGTGACTACTGGCCAATACCCAAGAAGGTTGTGAGTAGGGTTGTACACAGGTGGATTCCTCAACACTTTATATGCATGTTTTCTCAAGGGATTACTTACCTTTTTATTCAGTGCCTGGCATGGTGCTTACATGTTTATTCAACCAAACCTGTGTCAATAGCCGATGTGTACTGAATGCTTTCTCTGTGCGGTCACAAACCCAGACCCTCTGATGACAGAGGCCACCCTCTTGAGCTTGATATTCTTCTTCACCTGAGATGTGTCTAAGAGCATGTGTCCTTCTAACTGCCAGACTGCCTGAACTCCCGTGACTGACTCTTCTCAACAGACTCCTCTGACTTCCTGGAGTATTGAGAGGCTTCTCTGCTCAGGAGTTGGGCAGAAAAGCTACTGATGTACCATAAACCCAAGAAATCAAGATTACATTTTATCCACATTCTGGGATTCTCTCTGAATGTTAAATCAGGTATATTTTTACCATATGAGTTTTTGAAAAATTAATGTATTTGTATGCCAAGATTTTCTCTGAGTCCTAATTTAGATCTTTTTCCAACTTGATTATTTCTATTTTATTTTATAATTTCTTATTTAGATTTAATCATTGTGCATCTTTGTGGGTATAGTGTGGATTTTCAAAGCATGCATGTAGTATGTAATAAATAAATCAATAATACCATATTAATTGTTTCCAACAAACAATTCACATTGTGAATGTATAACATTAATTTTTGCTCTTCTAATTTTTCTTTCTTTATTGAGATAATACATACATAAGATTGGTAATGTCATTTCTTTCACTCAGTTGTCCAACCTGAATTTTAAAAGAATGATGAATATGAATACTAAAGTTTTACATTCAGACTCCACATTTAATTTTAAATGGACTTAAATGTGGTCTCCTCTTGAATTGCCAAGTAGCTTATGATTTAGGTATTTTTTTTCTGTTTTACAGGTGCAAAAACAGAGGCATAATAGAGTCTCATCTAATGTTACACAGCTCGTAGGTGATTGTGACTTCACTGTCCTTTTCCTGATACTTAAACCCACGTGTATTCACAATAGTGGGTGGCATGGCACTGCCTTTGTTTCCAGTGGTGATTCTTTTTTTTTTTTTTTTTTAAATTGCCAGATGGTGCATGTATTTGCCAAGGAGAGAAGGTTTTGAGGGTGAGGGAAGAGGTCATGCTACAATCCTTTTCCCTCCATTCCTCCTTCTGCCAGAATTTTGGACATGCTCGTGCTTGTGCCTGAGTGTCAGTTCTTTCATTTCTCATCATCTTTTTTTTTTTTTTTTGAGAGGTTTTTGCTATAGAGTGCATGCACTCACCAGAAAGAGAGAGACAAAGAGACAGAAAGTAAGAAATCACCCCCCAGGGGGGATGGCCACGCCACAATCCCTTCTCCTCCAGTCTCCTCTTGGGATCTTGGGCAGGCACGCACAAGCACCCAGCGTGAGTTTAAGCCACTGGGTCCAGGACTTGAACTGCGGTTGACTACATGGGAGTCCAGTGACATAGCCATTATGCTGGTCCCTCTTTTGACTCTTCATCACCTGATAATCTAGCCCCATCTTTCCCACCCTTTTCTATGTCCTATGCCTTTCCAGAGCCTCAACACATAGTACTTAGAAGTCACTTGGTTCTGATGAGTCCTGTCCTACCAGTGTCCATGTATTGTACCTCAGTGACTTAAGGGTGAGTTCCCCACACTCTTCTTTTCACCTACCCACACATCCTCCATCCTTTAAGACTTAGCTGGGACCAGCAGTTAGCGTAGTGGCTATGTTGCTGAGCTCCCATGTAGCCAACCGTTGTTCGAGTCCCGGACCCGGTGGCTTAAACTCACGCCGGGTATGTGTGCGTGCATGCCCAAGATCCCGAGAGGAGACTGGATGAGAAGGGATTGTGGCATGGCCCTCCCCACTGGGGGTGATTTCTCACTTTCTATCTCTCTGTCTCTCTCTGTCTTTCTGGCGAGCACACGTGCCCTATAGCAAAACAAAACAAAACAAAACAAAAAAACACCTCTCCCAAAAAAAAAAAAAAGACTTAACTCAGCTCAAGTCCCAGTTTTCACATAAAAGCTTTTCCTTTAACTAGCTCTTACTCATTTTCCCCTCCCTTGAACATGACATTTAATTTGGTGCCTAAATATGTAGTGTCTTATGATATTTGCTATTAGATCATGTACATTGTTCTTATCTTCATTCTTCTTTAAAATTTGCTAAAGCATGTGTGTATCAAGAGAGACAAAGTAAGAAAGCGCCCCCCTTTTGGGGATCGTCATGCTATAATTCCTTCT
>NW_006160110.1:1658999-1670666 GCF_000334495.1 Tupaia belangeri chinensis | reverse complement strand
TTTCCCTTCTGGGATTTTGGGCATGCATGCACATGTACTCAGCATGTTTTTTTAAGCTATCAGGTGCAGGCCTTGAACTGTGCAATCAGTCATGGGATCCAGCTGTCTTAATTACTATGACACCAGTTGGTCTACATTCTTAGTAATAATAACCAGTAGCATTTTTGGAAATTTACTATATGCCAGGCTTTTTATTTATTGACATAATCAGTTCTTTCAGCTAACTTACCAGATAGGGATACATATCGCCACCATGTTACAGATTAGGAAACTGAGGCACAGCAATGGTAATTACTTACCCAAAGTAACACAGCCCTAGAGAGTCTCTGGCTCTAGGGGTCACACTGAGCTACTAAACTTACTCCTGGGAGTGCAAGTTTCTTGAAATCAGTGCAGGTTTATTTTTATTTTTCCTCTCCCAGATCTATCACTTAAATTCGCTGAGCTGAAGACTCCTTGTTTGTTCGGTGCAGGTCACAACTCCTTCCTCAGAAGGGTGGTTGAGAGGATAAAGTGACATCCTACCAAGGCCGGCATGGTGTCTGGCACATGGTAGGTATTCAAATACTTGCTGGACAAAAATTAGATGTTCTTCTCTGGACGCCTCACTCTAGTTCCTTTGTTGGTAGAAAGAACAAAGCTGTTCCATGTCAGTAAAGCAGATCTCTACATTGTGTGTCATTTACATCAATTAACATGGTGAATATAAACAGATTTACTTAATAGAAAAGATTTTGAAAGGGTAATACTGTTTACTGCAATCATGGCTCAAGGTGTAACTCACCTGCAACACAAGAACAACTTTAAAAAGTAATTCATCTCCTAATATGTACTGGAAAGGTGCATGCCCAGGATTCATGGGGATACAGGAACTGACAAACTTGATTTTCATTTCGGGCAACTTAACTAAGATGATCTCTTAGAAATATATAGGGTAATGACCATGTGGGCATTTTGGGGAATGTTTTTTCTACCCATAACCTCCTTTTCTAGAAACTGCTTCCCCTACCATTAGCCTATATTAAAGGAGGGGTGAGTTTCAGGGAGGCCAGGTGTGTACCATGTTCTCTCCCGTCCCCTAATTGCACACATGGTAGTCACCTGGCCAAAATGCAGCCAACCCACTGGTTGGCTATCCAGTCTGATTCTTACTTCTGAGCATCTGAATTTGAAACAGGAGACCAGAAAGTGAAGTAGTCCTGAAAAGTCCAGTTGAGGCAGGTATGTGTCTATAATGTAGAGGAATCCAGCTCAGAAAGATGGAGAGGAGAGAGAAAGAGCTGGTGAAGAATGCAAATCTCTGGATAAGGCAGAACAAGGTCTGTTTCCTGTATGGGAATTTCCATGCAATACTCTTTTTTGCCTCTGAGTAGATTTGAGTGGATTTTTGTTTCTTGAAACCCACTGATCCCTGAGAGGATGGTGATAATCATATTATTCAGGTTGTGACAGTATTTATTGATCTATACATGCACGTTAGCTGATGCAAATGATGTACAGTTTAGTTTTTTTCCCCCAAATCCTTGTTTTTCTTGACAGAACAATATGAAGTAGTCCTTAGAACCCTCTGTTCTTGTTCAGCAAATACTTGAGTACAGGTGGTCTGTGACTTACAATGGTTTAATGGTTCGATTTAGTTATATGGTGGTGTGAAAGTGATACACATTAAGTGCAATCTGTGCTTAGAATACCTATACAGCCATTCCGTTCCTCACTTTCAGTACAGTATTCAATAAATTACATGAGATAGTCAACACTTTATAATAAAATAGCCTTTGTGTTAGATGATTTTGTCCAACTGAAAGGTAATGTAAGTATTCTGAGCATGTTTAAGATAAACTAGGCATGGACTTGTGATCTTTTCATTCTAAAATGAGTTTATCGGGACATAGCTCCCTTATAAGTCTAGGAGCATCTGTGCCTTCTAACATGCCCGAGGGGCTCATGGGTGAACACATCTGCTCTCCTCCAGTCAGCCTTTCATCAGCCTTTTCCATGTCGTTGTAACTTGGTTAATAGTCATGATTAGGCAGTTTCTGGATGGTGAGCATTGCTTGCTTTAATGTCTTCCTGCACTGACTGCTTTGTTTGAGTTTAGTACTACTAAGTAATGTTGCCATTGGTTGGAGAAAAGCGCAAAGGAGATGCAGGGGAAAAAAAAAAAAAAGAAAGAAAGCCACCAAATCCTGTTCTATATTTTGAATTCTAGCCCTAAGTTCAGTGGAGGAACCAGAGGCTGTTAAATTAAGAAGTCTTTGCCTCTGACTCCTCACCTCTGTTTGGTTCTCGACATGCCCTGTTTTGCAGAGGCAGTAGAATGTAGGAGAAGAATTCTGGACCAAGGCAATTGGCTGTGCTGGCTTGGGATGAGGACAAGATCTGCTCCCCTTCCCCAAGCCTCTGTTTCCTCATCTATAAAAAGAACGTTAATAATGCCATCCCTGTCAGGCAAGCCAGTGATATGGTGGTTAAAGCAGCTGGATCTCATGAAGCCAATGGCACAATTCAAGTCCCAGACTTGGTGGCTTAAGAAACATGCTGGGCATGGGCATGTGCCCAAAATCCTGAAAAGAGAACAGAGGAGAAGGGGTTGTGACGTGGCCATCACCCTGGGGGATGCTTTTCCACGTTCCCTCTCACTCCCTTTTTCTCTCTGGTACATGTGCCCTACAGCAAATTAAAACAACAAAAAAAATTGTCTCCGTCTAGCACACAGTGTGGCTGTTTGTAGGATCAAATGAGAAACTACATGGAAAGAAATCCAAATCCTAGGAGTAAAGACTGCAGGGAAAAACCAGCAAGGCCGATGTGCAGAAATGGCCGTGCCCAGTAGTACAAGTCCCAACGTGCCTCGACTTGCGACAATGCCCAGATTCCAGACACATCCTTCCCCCTTAACCCTTTCTTTTTTTTTGTAGCAGTCTCTGGGAGGGGGAAAAATGCAGCTGGGGGTGGGGGAGCTCTGAAATGTACTGCAGAAACCCAGTCTTCACTTTGGAATACTTAAACTGTTTCTGTTGAGGAATCTTGATCAAAGGTAACGCTGTTTACCATTTTTGTCAATTTGAGTCAGCTTTTAACTCCTTTCCTCCCAGAGTGGCATTGAAAGAAGACTCATCTAGGGGCTGGCTGTCTCCCTCTGTGCAGTATCTTTCAGTGACTGCTTACCAGGACCTCACCCTCCAGCAGTTCAGCCTTAATTGATCTTGGGGGCAGCTTGGACATCTGTGTTTTCAGGAGATTCTAATGTGCTCCAGGATTGAGAACATTCTGGTCTTGTCTAAACCTTCAATTTATAGATGAGGAAATGGAGGCTCTGATTTCTCTCCAACTACAGTCCTTCATTTCAATTCCTGTTGGCCTTTACTTGGGAGTTTGGCCCACACCTCAATCTCAAACATTCTAAAATAGAAAAATGTTCCTCCCCAATGAGTTTAAACTCTTAATGTTATTACCATTACTATCCGCAGCACCTTTCTGGCAACCTCAGACATCTTTAATATCTTTTTCTTCCCCAAGAAAAACTTTGGAATCAGTTTGACTCATATTCTTGCTTCGGTCGATTTCTTTCTGTTTCTATTCCCTTCATGCTAGCTCATGTCTTAGCTTACACCTTTCCTGTCTGTCAGCCTGTGACTGGCCTCCTCCTTTCTGCTTTCCTTTGCTTTATTGTACTTGAAATGCAAGACCTGGTGGAGGATGGGTCCTCACCTCCCACCTCCCCTCTGACCTTAAAGACTCACACCTACCTCTTCTTTCTTTCTTTTTCTTTCTTTTTGTTTTAAAGAGAGATTTTTTTGCTATAGGGCATATGCACTTGCTGGAGAGACAAGACAGAAGGTGAGAAATCATTCCTCAGGGGGGATGACCATACCACAGTTCCTTCTCTTCCATTCTCCTTTTGGAATTTTGGGCATACAAACACATATACCGAGCATGAATTCTAAGCAGGTGGTTGAACTGTGGTCTACTATGTGGGAATCCAGCACTTTAACCACTGAGCCACCTATTGCTTCTCCTTCTCCCCACTACTTTCTGAAAACATTTTGTACTATACCATCTTGGAGCAGATCCTGAGTCTCCCACCTTCTTTCTGCCTACTGAACTTCATTTATCTTTCAAAATCGAACTTGAGTGTGGCCTCTTTCAAAGTCTTTCTGGATCTCCTCTTGCCAAAGGGATTTTTCTCCGAATTCAGTAGGAATTTATTTCTGCTTGCTTTGACACTTAAAATATTCTGAGTCTCACAGAAACTTTGATCTCCCTGTTCTTCTTTTTTTTTCTTTTTCCTTTTTAATTATTATTATTATTATTTTTTTGGAGAGGTTTTTGCTATAGGGCACGTGTACTCGTCAGAAAGACAGAGAGAGAGAGAGAGAGAGAGAGAGAGAGAGAGAGACAGAAAGAGAGAAATCACCCCCCAGGGTGAATGGCCATGCCACAATCCCTTCTCCTCCGTTCTCCTCTTGGGATATTGGACACACATGCACATGCGCCTGGAGAGTGAATTTAAATCACTGGGTCCAGAACTCGAACCATAGTTGACTACATAGGAGTCCAGTGACATAGCCATTATGCCAACTGCTGGTCCCTTCAATTTCTTTTATACATTCAGTCATTTTATTTAGCTTGCAAAATGAAATTTCTAACATGTGCAAATTTCACATGGGTCCAGTTGACAATACTATAGGTATACCTTATAAGGTATCCCTCAAGCTGGCCCTATTGCCTACTGGTTAAAGGAGCTGCATTCCACATGGTCAGTTACAGTTGAATTCTATCCTTGGAGGCTTGAGAAACACATTGGGCGCGTGTATGTATCCCAAATCCCAATAGGATGAAGAAATGGAGAAGGAGGGATTGTGGCATGTCTCTGCCCCCTTGGGAGTGCTTTTTCTCACTCCTTTCTGCCTCTCTCTGGTGAGTGTGTGTACCTTCTGGTAATTAAAAAAAAAAGTAGTTGTCTCATCAAGGAAATCTATTTTCTAATTAAAAAAATTAATAAGGAAAATTTTAACCAATTTGGGAGAGAAAAAATACAGTTTGTGAGTAGCTCAATCAAACTGAAGCCAAAAAAGAAAAAAAAAAAGACAAAAACCCAAATCTGAAGATTTCTGGAAAGCTACATTTTCCTATCTTTTCTGGGAGGGTCTGGAAAAGCTGGAGGTGAAGAAGAGAGGGAAGAGAGACAAAGCAATCTGCATTCTGAAAAATGGATGCTCAGGATTTCTAAAAGCAGCCATGCTACCTGGAGGCTCTGGGATTCCTGTAAGCTCTTGATCATGCATGATTGACTTAGTGTAGCCTGGTTTGACCAGGATTATGGTGCTTTCTTCACTATTATCATCTCATTAAACTTCTGAAATTATCATCTCATTAAACTTCTGAATGCTAACACTTTGCCAGCTGATTGTATTAGGTTTAATCTCCTGAATTCCACACATTTCATTTAAATTGCATAGTTAATTACCTACAAGGCTAATTGAAAATGAAGTGTGAAAGGTGTGGTGAGTGAAGGCTATAACACTGACCTTCAGTTCTGTGTTTTTTTTTTTTTAATTTTATTTTTACATTTTCCCACAAACATTTACATATCAAAACATTTTTGCTCATACTCCATAGTTCTTGACAGTTAATAAACAACTTTCAAAATTTCAAAATACTGAATTTTAATGATAATGTTCAAAATATTTCTTAAAATTTTGTGTAATTTTTTTTGTGACTCTGTAACGACAGAGACAGTATGGTTTTAAATATTTTTGAGAAAATATTTACATGTCAACTACTCAAATTGTTGAAAAGCAAATGCCAGCACACAAGTCACAGATAAACCTTCTCAATTCAGCCCTGCCTATTCTGTGATATACCATCTGCTAGCAAAGATCAGGCTCTTTTTCCTCCTTCAGCGTCTTTCTCAAGATAATCCTCTGGTGTGGTTGCTCTTTTACAATCTCTACTGTTCACAATGCTGGGCTGGAAAAGTCCAGGTTGTTTCATGGTACAAATTCTTTCACATATTGGGACCAGCAGTTAGCATAATGGCTATGTTGCTGGACTCCCACGTAGTTGACCACGGATTGCGTCCTGGACCTGGTGGCTTAAAACTCACGCCGGGCACGTGTGCATGTGTGCCCAAGATCCCGAGAGGAGAATGAAGGAGAAGGGATTGCGGCGTGGCCATCCCCCCTTGGGGGTGATTTCTCGCTTTCTATCTCTCTGTCTCTCTGAGTCTGTCTGGCGAGCACACGTACTCTAGAGCAAAAAAAAACCTCTCAAAAAAAAAATTCTTTCACATATCTTTTCTAATCCTTTCTGCCATTTATGGTACTGGGCCATCTTTCTAAGAGTTTCTGTTGGCTTACTTGAGATCCGCCTTAGTTCCCTAGTTTCCTGATTAATCTTCAGATATGACTTTCCAGTCAAAGCCTTGTCCAATAATGTGTATTTCCAATTTCTGATTCAATGCAACAAGCATTATTGAACTTATATAAATAACCCTTCTGCCACAAAATAAGAATACTCCCAAATATTTTCCAATTCCAGAGGGGTCTGGAAGGAAGAAAAGTTTGTTTCCATTGAAAGAAACAAACAAGAAAAATATTTTAACAAATTGCTGAACCTATCAACAACTCGAAGAAAGTAAAATGCTTAAATTGAGAAAACAAAGCATAGTAAAAAATAATCAGTAATGTTTTACTCAAAAGTCATAAAATTCTATTTTGCCAGTTCAGTCATATGTTCAAACTCTCTTCTGTTGAATATGCAGTGTTACTGTGGTCCAATCTTTCTGTTTAAATCCTGGAAGATAACATTCAATGTTGTTATTGATATTTCTTGTCCCTGGCATTAATTTGGTCATTTTCTTGGTTACCTTCTATTCTCTTATTTCTTTATGTGTCTTTAGTTTTCCTGGTAGAGCACTCCTTTCTCAGAACTTCTTGAAGAGTGAGTCTGCTATTGGCAAATTCTTTCAGGTCTTATTTATCTGAGAATGTTTTTATCATTTCTTTCCATATGAAAGATGCCAGGTATAGTATTCTTGGTTGAAACTGTTTTTCACTTAACACTTTGAATATATTTCCCCATTCTTTCCTTGCTTGCATTGTTTCTGATGAGAGGTCTGAGGTTAGCCTGATGGGATAACCTTTATAAGTAACCTGATGCTTCTCTCTTGCCAATTTTAGTATCTTATCTTTGTCTGCAGATTTGGCCAGTCTGGCTATGATGTGCCTTGGAGAAGATCTTCTTGGGTTGATTCTATTAGGGGTCTTTTGTATTTCCTGGGTCTGGATATTTGAGTTCCTCTCTAAATTTGGAAAGTTTTCTTCCAAGATTTCATGGAATCGATTATCAATGCCCTTATTAGTTTCCTTACCTTCTAGGATACCGATTATCTGGATGTTTGGGCACTTAGTGCTGTCTAGTATTTCTCATATAGTATTCTCACTT
Source organism: Tupaia belangeri chinensis (assembly GCF_000334495.1). NCBI lineage: Eukaryota > Metazoa > Chordata > Mammalia > Scandentia > Tupaiidae > Tupaia > Tupaia belangeri. The sequence goes on along the minus strand of NW_006160110.1, from coordinate 1,663,217 downwards.
TTTGGGGTTATTTTCTCAGTTCTTTTGGTTGTTTTTTTCTAGAACAGAGGTTTTGCCTCAACATCTGAGATTCGATTCTCTGCATGGACTAATTTGCTGTTAATACTTTCGCGGAAGGTTTTGATTTCATGAATGGCAGTCTTCATCTCTAATAACTCTATTTGATTCTTTTTTATGGTGTGTATTTCCTCTTTCAGATCATGGAAGAACTTTCTCACCTCCTGGAACTCCTTGTCTCTTTTCCTGCATCTTCTGGAGTTCATTCTCTCTCAGCTCTTGCATCTCATTTAGTTTTGTCACTATGAATATTCTGAATTCTCTACCAGACACTTCCCCTATTTCTACTCTACTGTCTGTGGATGCTGAGGGATTGTTCTTTTCCTTTAGGGGAGATATTTTCTTCGTTTCTCATGTTTCTTGTGCCTCTGCCATGGTTTCTGGTCACTCTGTGACAAAAATCTTTCTACTTGTCTGAGTATTTCAGGAGTCTAGAAGATGAAGTTTAGAGCATAGCTTCTCTGAACAGGCCAGGACAGACCTCAGCTTTAATATTGCTTCTTGTCTGAATATTTCGGGAATCTAGAAGATGAAGTTTAGAGCATAGCTTCCCCCCAGTTCTGCATTTCTGATTAACCATGTGAGCACAGCACCCATTAATAGCATTTCTTTTAATTACTTCTTGGCCTGGTTCAGGCCAAGAAGTTAGTGCCAAGCCTGGCTGCTATCTCCATCTCTGTCTCTTTCTCATGTGTGTGTACTCACACTTCTCTATTCCTGGGACAGTGGCTTTCTCAAATGATTCACTACTTTAAAAAATAGAGTATCTTGAAATGAAGCCTTGAAAATCAGTTACATGGCCTTGTCTGACCTGGTGGTCAGGAGTGGAGCATGCAGAGGTCTGGGGGCAGTGGGCTTACCTGACACCCAGGCTCCACACTGGTGCTTGCCCTGCTGTGGACAGAGATGCCTCTTGGGTCACATCAGAGACACATGGGTCCTGCCCCATTTCCCCAGCCATGTGATGATGAAGTGCAAGTACTCCCTGCCATACAGGTGAGTATTTAGTCACTAAGCAGAGCATTATACTCATTCAAACTTTCTCCCCCTGATCAAAGTGAGAAAGCAAATCCTTGTTTCTGTATCCTTAGGCAACACATATTCCTCCTGTGAGGTCTGGTTCTTAGGTGACCCTGGAACCAGACAGTATTTCTGCAGCAATGGCCCCTGAGTCCAGAAGGGACCCAGAAATAAGCAGATCCAAGAATGGGAATAAACTCATGGGAGATCATAGATGGATTGCACCAACTACTTATCCCTAAGTGATTTGTGTAGAATCATGTAATGTTGGGTGCTTATTAAAATACACAGACAAGGTGACTAGCAATTGGTGTAATGGTTATGATGCTGGACTCCCATGTGGTTACTGGGGTTCGAGTCCTGGACATAACGGCTTAAAACTCACACTGGACACGTGTATGTGTATGCCCAAAATCCCCAGAGGAGAATGGGTGAGAAGGGATTGCAGCATGGCAATCTACCCTGGGAGGTGATTTCTCACTTTCTGTCTCTATGCTGAGTACATGTGTCCTATAGCAAAACTTTCTCTAAAAAAGAAACACACACACACAGACAAAGTGTGTGATGTGTATCTAGAAAGGTAGCATCAGGTAGTGGGAAAAGATTCTGGCCCAAGTCCTGTCACCAAACACATCTGGCCTTTTGGCAAGTTGCTCACTGTCTCTGGGCCTCTCTTTCCACATCTCAGAGATGCTCTTCTGGTCCCTTCTGGCTGTGGGAAACTGATGTCTAAGGGCTTTGACATGCTATCTTCGGTGCTCAGAAACCACATGGAAATGAATCAGCACAGCATGGACTACTGAGGTCAGGAAACAGCCATAAAGCAAGTAGCAGGAAAACTCAGCCATGCCCCAGTGCCACCTGGAGAGTTGGCATCTACTTGGTTGACCTTTGCTCAGCTATTGTTCAATTTTGGCTAATCCTATTCTTTCTTTGCTAACCAAACTCACACAGAATTGTTCATTTATGGATTTGTAGGTTTATAGATTGTTTTCCTTTTCTCTTGTGTGTGAAGTGTCTTAAAGTCTGTGCTCAGTTTTCTTTGGTAAATAGTGATTAAATTAATAATTCTTTCCAGCAAGGATGAACTCAGTGAAGATAACAGGTACAGTGTCTAATTAAATAAGTGTATCATTGTCTACTTTGGGTCTGAATAAATTTATCTCTTGAGTGGGCTAAGAGGTTAATTAGAAAGCAGAGGTGTGACTGCGCTAGATTGTGTATGGATAAATGCAGTGTCTGTGTTTGAGAAGGCAGGCAGGGCAATTCCATCCAGTGTCATACTTGTGAAGGATGCAGCCTGTTCCATGTCCCACACACAATGAGTCTGCAGTGAGGAGTATGAGAGATATTCACAAAGTTCTGACAAATGCATATTGTGAAAAACTATAGGGCCAGCTGGTGGCTTGGTGCTGCAATCCCTTCTCCTCCATTCTCCTATTGAGATTTTGGGCATTCACACGCACACACACCTTGTGTGAGTTTTAAGTCATTGGGACCAGGAATGTAACCATTACGCCATCTGATGGTCCCCCTACTCTCCTTTCTCCCTCTTCCCTCTTTCTTCCTTTCTTTCCATTTTTTTTTCTTTTTCTTTTAAATTGCATTATGGTGTTTTAGATAGAGTTTTAGTGTGTTGAAATTCTCTTGCCTAAGCCTCGTAAGTACCTGGGACCACAGGCAAATGTCACCACAGCCAGCTCTTTCAATCAGTCATTCTATGTTGCTCATGTTGGTCATGAGTTTGAGATCCTCTTGTCTCAGCCTCCAGGGGAGCTAGGACCATAGGTGTGTGACACCATGCTCAGGTCTCCCATGTGACCTTAGCCTGTCCAACAACCATGTCCAGTGTGTGCTACTGTGGTTGGGCCCCTTCCTTCTCCTTCCTTCTTCCCTCCATCCCTTCAACATTTACTTAATTTATTTGTGTGTGTGTGTGTGTGTGTGTGTGTGTGTGTGTGTGTGTGTGTATGAGAGAGAGAGAGAGAGAGAAACTTCAACAGGGTCTTTCTATGTTGCTGTCCTTCTCCCAGCCTCCTAGCCAGCCAAAGTCACAGGCACACATGGAAATACATAGTTATACCAGGTATATTCAGGTTGACCAGACCTGGGCCTCCTATGTGACTTCAGTATCAGAGTGGTGCCTTGTCACCCATGCCACAGTAGGTGGGCCATCTTTCTCTTGTTTGATAGTAGCTACCCTAATGGGAATGAGATGGCATCAATCTCATTATGGTTTTAATTTGCATTTCTCTCATGGTAAGTCATGGTGAGCATCTTTTCATGTGTCTGGAGGTTTACATTTTGTTATGTTTGGAAATACACTTTATAGTGTAACCAGGAAGAGGTCACTTAGATAAAGAAATATGGCAGTTTGTACTAAACTGAAGTTATTGCTACAACTTTACATAATAAGAGTACTAAGAAAAAAGAGGATGGGAGATTAGCATGTGTGAGCTGTCAAGAAGAAACAGCCTTTGAGAGGTGAAGCTACCTGTGGATGTTCCACAGCTTAGTAGGGGCAGGTCTCCTGTCTTCCAGCAGTCATCACCCCACATTCAGTGTGCATAGGACCCACTAGAGGCCATTGGGGTAGAGGAGGGTCCTACCTTCCAGACACTCTGATGAAATGGATCTAGAGAGGGCTGGAGCCATACTTCATAGCGAAGTGCCCTCTGATTCTGATGCAGGTGGTTAATTGGCCTTGTGTTTAGAGCTACCACCCTGTATCTGTACAACTTGTTCTTGAGTTCAGATGAGGACATGGTGAGTTCAAAAGATCAGCTAATGTGAATTTCCCATTGCTGCTTTCACAAATTACCTAAAATTTAGTGGCTTGAAACAACACAAAGTTATCTTATAGTTCTTGAGTCAGAAATCTGACATGGGTCTCACTGGGTTAAAGTTAAGGTGTTGGCATGGCTACATTCTTTCTGGAAACTCCTGGGAAGAATTCATCTCTTTGCTTTTGCTCAAGAACACTCCCATTCTTTGGCTGTGGCCCTTTTCTCTATCTTCAATATGAGCTGCATGGCAATTTCAGGTCTTTCTCTAGCTCTGACCTCCTTTTGTGTGTTCCTCTTCCACTTTCATGCACTCATGTAGGCCTTCCAGAAGGCTTGTGTGCTCATTAGAGGGAAA
>NW_006160110.1:1654457-1658989 GCF_000334495.1 Tupaia belangeri chinensis | reverse complement strand
GAAAGAGAGGGAGAAAACACCCTCCCTCCAGGGGGTGTGGTCACACCATAGTCCCTTCTGCTCTATCTCACCAGGATTTTGGGCATGCACACACATGTGCCTGGTATGTTTTTCAAGCCAGTAGGCCTGGGTGACAGGACTGAACTGCAGTAAGCTATGTGAGATATGACTCCCTTAATCAGTAGTCTAGAGGGCTGGCCCTTCTTTAGGTTTTTCTGTGTATATAATGATGTCATCTGCAAATAGGAACAATTTAACTTCTTCCTTTCCAATTTAGATGCTCTTAATTTTCTTCTCTTACCTAATTGCTTTGGATAGAACTCCCAGCACTATATTGAATAGGAGTAGAGAAAGTGAACATCCTTATCTCATTCTAGTTCCTAGAGGGAAAATACTACTTTTCCCCCTTCAGTATGATTTTATCTGTGGGTTTGTTATATGTAGACTTTATTATGTTAAAATATGTACCTTTGGGGCCAGCAGGAGCTGTAGGAATTATATCCTTGACTCCCACATGGCTGACCAAGGTTAGAGTCCCAGATCCGGTGGTTTGCTGTGTGTGTGTGTGTGTGTGTGTGCGCATGTGCGTGTGTGCTCAAGATTCTGGGAGGAGAGTATAAGAGAAGGGATTGTGGCATGGCAATCACCTCCTCCCAGGGGGTGATTTCTCACTTTCCCTTTCACTGTCTCTCTCTCTCTGTAGTGAGTGTGCATGCCCTAAGGCAAAAACTTCTTTTTTTTTTTTTAAAAAAAAAGGTATGTACTTTTTATATCTATTTTGCTGAAAGTCTTAATTATGAAGGCTATTGTACTTTATCAAATGCCTTTTATGTACTAATTGATATGATCATATAGTTTTTATGTTTTCTTCTCTCGATGTGGTGCATCAACCTTTGTTGATTTATAAATGCTGACCCATTCTTGTATTCTTAGGATGAATGTTACTTGATCTTGCCATAGAATCTTTTTCAAGTGTTGCTGAATTTGGTTTGCTAGAATTTTGTTGAAGATTTTTGCATTTGTATTTATCAGAGATATCAGCCTATTCTTTTCTTTTTTTGTTACATCCTTATCTGCTTTTGGTATCAGGGTAATGGTGGCCTCATAACATGAGTTTGAAAGTATTTTTTCCTATTTGCATGTTTTAAAATAGTTTATGAATGATTTGGTGTTAGTTTCTCTCTCTCTTTCTCTCTTTTAAAAGAGGGTATGTGCCAGAGGGTATGTGAGCTCACCAGAGAGAGACAGAGGGAGAAAGCACTCTTTAGTCGGGTATGGTTACACCGTAATCCCTTCTCTATCTTTTCATCCTGTAGGGATTTGGAGCATCCATGGACACACACTCAGTGTGTTTTTTAAGCCACAGGCATGCTTTCTCAAACCGCTATTGGCCGTATGGGATTTGGCTCTCTTAACCCCTAGGCCATGGGGCTGGTCCCAGTATGTTAGTTCTTTAAAACACTGTAAAATTCAGCAGTGAAGCCATCCAGACCTGGGCTTTTCTTAGTTGGAAGACATTATATTATTTGTTCTCTCTCTTTGTTATTGTTCTGTTTAGACTTTCTATTTCTTCCTGGTTCCATCTTGGTAGATAGTGTATGTCCAGGAATTTATCTGTCTTCTCTAGCTTTTCTACCTTCTTGGCATGACAGCTCATGGGCTTACCAGGGAGAGAGGGAGGCAGAGGGAGAGAGCACACTCTCAGTGGGGCATGAGTATACCTCAATCTCCTCTCCTCCATTTCCCCATGTATACACATGTGTCTGGCATGTTTTTTAAGCCACTGTGGCTGGGATTCAAACTGTGTGTCTGGCCATATGGGATCCTGCTCCCTTATCCAGTGACTTACAGGACTGGCCTTTAAATTTATTGAGGCTTATTTTATGCCTTATTTTAAGATCAATCCTAGAGGTGCTGAGAATGTGTGTCTGTGGCTATTGGGTGAAATGTTCTATAACTGTCTATCAGGTCCACTTGGTCTATGGTGTTGTTTCACACATACATACACACACACATAGATATACATACACACATATAGATATACATACACACATATAAAATGTGTATGTATGTATATATATATATATATATATATATATATATACACACATATGTGTGTGTGTATATATATTTTTTTCTGTCTAGAAGAGCTGTCCAGTGTTGGGAGTAGAGTATTGAAAACTCCAGCAATTATTGTGTTAGTGTCTATCTCTTCCTATAGGTCTAATAGTGTTTATTTTATATATTTGAGTGCCTCAGTATTGAATGCATATATATTTATAATTGTCATATCCTCTTGGTGAATTGATCCCTTTAATACTATGTAATGGCCTTCTTTATCTCTTTTTATAGACTTTTGCTTGAAGTCTGTTTTGTTTGATGAAGAATACTTACTCCTGTTCCTTTTTGGTTTCCACTTGCATGGAATGTCTTTTTTCCAGCCCTTCACCCTTAGCCTGTATATGTCTTTATGTGTGAGGTAAACTTTTTGTAGGCAGTTTCTATTTTCTGTTATCCATTCAGTCAGTCTATATCTTTTGATTGAGGAGTTTAACCTGTTTACATTGAAGGTAATTATTGATAGATATGGATTAACACTTGTCATTTTGTTGATTGTATCCTGGATGTCTTGTGTTTCTATTTTTCCTTTCTTCTGTTTTTGTTCATCTTTGCCACGTGGTATTTCCCATGGTAGGAAGGTTTAAATCTTTTTCTTATTTGTGTGATTGTTCTACTGGTGAGTTTTATACCTTCTCATGTTTTCATGATAGAATTTATCTTCTTTTGCTTTGTAGATACAGAACTTCCTTAAGTACTTCTTGAACAGCTGGTGTAGACTTCTCTCAGTTTTTGTGAAAACTTTGATTTCTTCTTCTATTTTGAAGTATAGCTTTATTGGTATAATATTCTTGGCTGGAAGTTTTTGCTTTCAAAATTTTGAATATATTAACCTATTCCCTCTTGGACGGTAACATTTCTGCTGAAAAGTCTTCTGTTAGTCTGATAAGAATTTTTTTTATATGTGCCTTGACACTTTTCTCTTGTGATTTTTAGCTTATTTATTTATTTATTTTTGCTTTGCCTTTTGACATTTTGGCAATAATGTTCTTTAGAGAGGATCTTTTTATGTGTAATTTATTTAGCATCTTATGAGTTTCCTGAATCCGAATATCTGTATCTCTCCCTAGACTTGGGAAGTTGTTCATTAATATTTCATGGAACAAGTTTCGTATGCCTTTTCCCACTTCTACATTTTCCTATTTTACTCCTTCCTATTATGCAGATATTTGCTTGCTTAATGATATACCACAGGTCGTGAATGCTTTCTTCATTTTGGGCAACTTTTAAATTTCTTTTTGTTGAACTGGGTTATTTGAAAATTTCTGTCTTTGAGTTCAGAGATTCTTTCATCTGCTTGATATAGCCTATCATAACTGAATTTTTAATTTCCGTTATTGAGTTATTCATCTCCAGGATTGCAACTTGATTCTTTTTAAAGATATCAATCTCTTTATTAAATTTCTCATTTATTTTTATGGATTGTTTTTCTTATCATATTAGATTGCCTGGATTCTCATGCATATCATTGAATTTTCTTAACATCTTACTCTGAATTTCATATGTATCATTTGTTGGGTTTCTTCTTCTTTGTTGTCTGTCATTAGAGAATTAAGATGTTACTTTGAAGGGGAACTACTTCCTTTTTTTTTCTTTCACCATGTTTCTTGTATCTCTGTGTCGATATTTGGGCTTCTGTTGAAACAATCACCTGTTCCTATTATACAAAGTGATTTTCTTGAGGAGTCTTTCTTGAAAGTGTGTCTCATAAGTGTCAGTTGGATATGACACTCTATTTCTGGTTTAGGGGAGGCACAGCCATGTGGTCTGGATATCTCTGTAGCTGTAGTTGACATCTGCGATGTCCACAGGTGCTTCAGGGATCTGGTCTGCAAATGGTCGTAGTGGCAGTGGAACAGCTCTGCTGAGGGCAGGGATGGTTGGCAGGTCAGGCATCACGCTCAGTGTTAGGAGCTGGAGTTGCTGACAAAGGGTTTCTAGCCAGCGCACAACTGCAGGAGGGATAAGCAGAGACTTCCCACAATGACTAGTAAACTCACTAGTGTACTCAGGTCCCCTTCTTGCACTGCAAGAAGGGAGTAGTTTCTCCCATACAGTCAGAGGCCCACAAGGACAGCCCAAATCTCTATAGGAATATTCAGGTCTCAGAGACACTGAGGGGTCAGAAACAGTTTGTGTATGCAGCAGCCTTCTTGGGCAGCCTAATGTCTCCAGTGGGCTCCTAGTGGCCCTGCAGGGTGAGTGTGCTGTTATAATTGAGTGTGCTCTGGTCCCAGAGAAACTGTGGGCATGGGAACAGTTTAATCATTTATACAGTGGCTGGAGGGGACTCTGATGAGCTAAACATGTCTGTCAGGTTAGGGTGGCAGCATTTTAGCTGTTGGTGTGGGTGTGGTGGGATGTCTGTGGGAGATCAGGGATGTGGAGACACAGGGGCTATTGGTTTTTTGGGG
>NW_006160110.1:1644567-1654220 GCF_000334495.1 Tupaia belangeri chinensis | reverse complement strand
GTTCAGCAATGACTTTGCTCTCAAAATGACACCATGTCGTACCTGTTTAGGGCTGGGGGTGTTGCTGCGTTCCTTCTCTGGGATTAGATAACGTGATGCACTTCAGGAATCTCCCAAGGATCTCAGGGACATGGGGGTTGCCAGGATTTCATAGGACTTTTATTGTCCCTGGTGGCCATGGGGACAACTGGGGATCACTTGCTTTCTCCTTCCCAGTCATGGGGAGTCTCTTTCAGTACTAGTGACCCTGGTCCGGTACTCTTGTTCCTCCTCTGTGCTGTTATCCTGTGACTCTGGAGTCATGGTGCTTCAAAAGGCATCAGCCTTTCCCTGGTAAATTCCAGTGTTCTCCTTCAAGTGTTTGATTTGGCATGAATATAATTATTTGTCGTTTTATTTGTTCTTTGTGGAGGAGAGAGCATTGGGTTCCACCTAGTCAGCCATCATGCTTTACCCTTCATTTAGGAAAAATTTAAAAAGAATTTAGTCAGTCTTGGGCTCTATGGACTAGAAAGAAAAAAGTTAAGAGACCATTCCTGAGCTGGAAATATGTGGGAAGAGAAGTTTTACTGATAAGAGTCAGGGAACAATACTGGTCAGTGTAAGCAGCTGCTGAGTCCAGTTCCAATGTAATCAATTAGTATAATCTGCTGATGTTGGGGAGAGGCAGAGCTCGATGAGCTTGGCTGAGAAGGCTACAGAAACCTACTGGGCCAGGAAGGAGTGATCAGATGGAGACAGCAGAGGGGCGGCTTGAAGATATTCATGGAGAGGCAGGAGGAAGGGCTACAAGTTCCAAAATAAAGATACTGCGCAAAACCCATTCTACTCTGTCCCCCAAATAGAGAGAATCTCCTATCGATTTACCAGCTATTTGATGATGGTCTTTGAAAAATTATTTAAATTATGTATTTATTATTATTGTTTTCTAATTTGCTATAGGGCATGTGTGCTCACCAGAGAGAGAAAGAGAGAGGGAAAGTGAGAAAGCAAGCCACCAGGTCCTGGACTTGAACTATGGTTGACCATGTGGGGATTTAGCACCTTAATTGCCCTGCCATCTACTGGCCCCAATGATGGTCTTTTGAAAATATAAATTATTTTTTAACTCATGTTAACGTGAGTGCATGTGGATGTGAAAGTGAGAGCGAGAAAGAGAAACAGAGAGATGAGCTCCCTCTGCAGGGTTCAATAATGCCATGATCCCCTTCCTCCAGTCCTCCAGCTTATCAGATCTTGGACACTTGAGTGCATGGCCAGTGTGTTTCAGGATGACCATGCAATGGGTTTAAGCTGTAGTCATCCTGTGGGATCTGGCTCCTCTTGAGCAGTGCATTGCTGTTAACCCTGGGGCCAGACCTTATGATGGTCTTGACGACTACAATCCAAGGGAACGTTGTGTGGTCACCAGGTTCCCTTCAGTTCTCAGAGTGGGAAAGCACACATGTTGTCCTTGTAATTGACCAGATAAATTTCCACCTTGAGGTTGGCCTAATCTTCCTTCAGATACCTCCCCCTCCTCTCTTTACTTTTCCCATTCATATGTTGAATTTCTGACCTTTCTAGGTATGTCGGACATCTCCTCTAGGTAAAAATAATTAGTACTCTCAGGAAATTCTTTTCTCCTTGGCAGTAAGGGTCAAACTGGTGCTCTCCAGGAATCCTTCCTAATATCTCGCTCTAGGATGAAAAGAGAAAGATAGGGAGAGCTCACTGTGGAAGGCCATCTCTTAGGGAATTAAAAGTGTTGCTAACGTAACAGGTGATCTCATGGCTTATCTTTAAAACAGAAGCTATATTAATTCTTTTTTCTATCTCAGTTGAAAATAAATCAGAATTCATAGACAGAAGCTCTGAGGGGTGCTTTTTGTTGTTTGTGAGAGAAGATTGTGGAGAACAAGAGATGGAAATATCTTAAGTTTATTAAATATTCTCATTTTTAAAAAAGTTTATGAAAGCGTGTGTGAGTGAGAGAGAGTGAGAGAGAGAGAGAGAGAGAGAGAGAGAGAGAGAGAGAGATCACCTCTGACAGAGTCCTGACACATCTATCTAACCCTAGACCCTTGTGAATTTGCTCTTCCGGTAAATGAGTAACTATTCTCGGAGCTGACGTGCCATTTTACCTAACCAAATCCTGTTGATACATGCAATCATTGTATCACCTTTACTATGATAGTGAAAGTCATTATCAGGCTTTTGTACCCACTAACTGGGCACATGTGGGCCTAGTGTACCTTGGGAGGTCTCCGAATGTGAACTGTCAACCTTTACACAGGGATCTGTCTCTCAAAACACTGTTTTATTGCTGTGCCATTGTTTAGTCCTAGCTTCTTATTTTAATTTATTGTCCAAATGACCCCTTTCTCTTGAGAGGATGACAACTTTTCTCCTAAGATTTGTTGTTTTATAGAGAAGGGTGTCTCCATAGAAAATGGAGCTAATTGATTATACCCTCATATGTACACATCATTTAGATGTGGTAGTTGATTGATCTGCTATAAACCAGCTCAGAAGCTTAAATACTGTGTCCAAAAGAGGAGGGTCTTTTCCATATTGAACTCTGCAAGTGGGTAGAGAACTTATCTGACTACTATTTGTTTTGTCTTTGCTTTTCTCTCCTCTTAAAATGTTTTCTTTTTAAAGGCAGCTCAAGGTTAACAATGGATAATTTGCTGCTGCTTGCCCAGAGTGGTTCTTTCCAAAGCTGTTTTCCCGGAGAGTGCAGTGGAGGCTTGATAATGATACAGCTTTATCTTTGAAAGCAAATGTCCTTTCTATCAACCGGCGCCTAAAACCCTTTCCAGGGTTAATTAATACAGCTACAAAGTGGAAATAAGAAATGACAGCGGAGGGGAAGGGAAGAGCAGCTTTAAGCTGTAAGCAGAGAAGAGATGACACCTCTTCTGTTCTGAAAGCACAGTAGCTATCCAGCTGCAGTACAGAAAATGCTGGGGCCACATTGAAGTTATTAAAATGGCAAAAGAAGATACATCTGGGAACCTGTGTGTTAGGTCTGCTGCTACATTATGACATTAATGACGGTACTGTGGCAGCTGACAGCAGAGAGCCGTGCCGTCCTTGCACTGGGCACTGTTAAGTGCTGCCCATTAGGGTTTTTTGACCTTGGCACTATTGATATTTGCAACTGGAGAATTCTTCCCTCTAGGAAGGAAGAATTGTGGGATGTTCAGCAGCACTCCTGGTCTCAGCTCGCTCAGTGCTGGTAGCATCCCCACACCTCAATTTATGGCAACCCCAAACATCTCCACACATTACCAAATGATCCCTGAGATACAGACCACTAATCTACCTCATTTAATCCCCCAACGCAGGATGAAAGGCACTATTAGGGTCTCCACAGTACCATGGAGAACTCTGAGAGGTGGGAGGTTAGTTGGCTTGCCAAAGGTCCCAGTATATATGATTTCAGGCAGTGGGAGTCCTCAGCACAAAGCTAAATGATCTGTAGTGACTAATGTGTGTGCTCGCCTTGTGAATGAGTAGCCATTCTTGGTGGTGATGTGCCACCTTACCTAATCAAATCCTACTACATACAATCGTACTATTGCCTTGACGATGATTGTGACAGTCATTATCATGCTTTTGTACCCACTGTACTACTTGAGATAGAAGGTGTCTTCATATATTACCTTATTCATAGTGTCTGTTGTTTAAAAAGATATTCTGAATATATCAAGATATAAAGGATAGTACAACAAAATCCTGAATGCACACCACCAGGTTTAATTTATCTTAATATTCTGTTATATTACTTTGACATTTTTTAATTAAAAAGGAAAGGGTTACATTTTCTAGTTCCCACTTCACTCTTTTCCTCCCAGAGGTAACCACTGTCCTATGACTTATGTATGTCCCCAAACAATATGCCATGGTGTGCCACACTGGTAAAAGTTATTATAATGAAAGGATCATTGTGTTTTTTTGATTAACATTTTAAAATTATCTTTTTTTTTTTTTGGAGAGGTTTTTGCTCTTTCTACTATAGATAGACAGACAGAGACAGAGAGAAAGCGAGAAATCACCCCCCAGGGGGAATGGTCACGCCGCAATCCCTTCTCCTCCATTCTCCTCTCAGGATCTTGGGCATGCACGCACATGCGCCCGGCGTGAGTTCTAAGCCACCAGGTCCGGGACACGAACTGCGGTTGACTACGTGGGAGTCCAGCGACATAGCCATTATGCTAACTGCTGGTTCCCAATAATCCTTTTATTTCTAAATGATTTTAGACTTAGAGAAAGTTTGCAAAGATAATATAGAGAGTTCTTATATTCCTTTCCCTTACTATTACCAACTTACGTTATCAAGTGTATTTGTCAGGTCTAGGGAGCGAACATTGTTACGGTACTATTAATTAAATGCCAGGCTTTATTCAGATCTTATTAGTTTTTTCTCTAATGTCCTTTTCTGTTTTGAGAGCTAATCCAGAAATAAACCACATTGCATTTAGTATCATTTTTTTAATAAAGAAGAGTTTTATTGAGATATAAAAAAATCACCAATTTACTCAATGATTTTTAGTGTATTTACAATCAATGTTTAAAAAGGAATTAATTAATTATTATTTAATGTGACCAGAGAGAGAGGGAAAGTAAGAAAGCAAACAAACAGGTCAGGGACTCGAACAGCAGATGACCATGTGGGAATCTAGTGCCTTGACTACCACACCACCTGCTGGCTCTTTTTAACTAATTTTAAAACGTTATCATCATCCTGGAAAGAACCCCTGTTTCTATTAGCAATCATGTCCCATTTCTTCCTGAACCCTAGACAACCACTAATCTACTTCCTGCCTTCTATACATTTGCTTATTCTAAGCTTTTCGTGTAAAGAGAATCAAGTAATTTGTGGTCCTTTGCAATGGGCTTCTTTTACTTAGCAAGTGTTTTTGGGATTCATCAAGTTATAGCAAGGATAAGTCCTTCATTCTTTTTTTCACTTCTGGATAACATTTCAGTGGACAGACACACCATGTTTTGTTTACTAATTCATCAGTTTTTTGTTTCTATTTTTTGGCTCTTAGGAATAATGCTGCCATTAAACCAGTCACGTGCAGGATTTTGTATTAACACATATTTTCATTTCTCTTGAGTACATACCTAGGAGTAGAATTTTGGGTCATATGGTGATGCTACACTTAATAGAGGACTTGCCAGATGGTTTTTCCAAAATGGCTGCACCATTTTACATTCCTATTAACAGTGTATGAGGGCTCTAATTCCTTCACATCCTGGGCAACATTTGTTATCATCTGTCTTATTGATGAAACATCCCAGTGCATATGAAATGATATTTCACTGTCATTTTGATTTATATTTTCCTGGTGGCTTATTATGTTGAGAATCCTATGTGCTTACTGTCTATCATATATCTTCTTTGGAGCAATGTCTATTAAAGTCCTTTATCCATATTTTAATAGGGTTATTTCCCTTTTTGTTATTAAGTTGTAATTATTTTTTGCACACACTAGATATACAACCATTATCAGACACATGATTTGAAATTATTTTCTCCCATTTTTTGCACTGTCTTTTTTACTTTATGGAGTCTTTTGAAGCACAACAGATTTTAAATTTTGATCAAGTCCAATTTATCAACCTTTTCTTTTGTTGCTCAACATTGTTTTTTAGATGCAGTCAGGCTGACTTTGATGCTTTACAGTTTAGAAGCTGTATAGTATTCCATTGCATATATTCTAAAAAATTATTTTTTGTATTAGTTTTCTCGTTGATAGTCATGTAGGTTGTTTCTAGCATTTATGCTATTGTAAACATTTATGTACATGTCTTCTTGAGAACCTTTGGAGTTTCTTTAAGGTCTATGCCTGGAAGTGGAATTACTTTAGTCTTCTTTTAAAAAAATATGATCAGCTTTTTAAAAAAATTTAATGATATATATTGCCAGAGAACACATGCACTTGCCAGAGAGAGGGAGGGAGGGAAACAGAGAGAGAGAGAGAGAGAGAGAGAGAGAGAGAAAGAAAACATTCCCCAATGGGGTGTGGACATGCTGCAATCCTTTTTTCCCCATGAAGAAATGGGGTTTTGGACACACACACACACACACACGCACGCACACATGCACATTTGCCCAGAGTGTTTTTTCAAGGCACCAGGGCTGGGATTTGAATCATGTTGCTCCTGTGGGATACGGTTCCTTCCACACAGTGCTTATCTCCTGTGCCTTAAGCCTGTAGATATGAGTGTCTTCAATTTAGCTAGATGCTCTTAACTTGCTCTCCAAGATTGATCAACAGCTTGTATTCTCATATCAGTATATACATGTTCCATCTTAACAACTGGGGTGTTCAACTTTTGGCAGCTTTATTGGGTTTAAATGGTATCTCACATGACTACTTTGTTTTGTGTTTACATGATGGCTACTAATGAGATTCATTCTTTATATCTTTGTATTTGTAGGCCATTGTTGTCTATAACTTTGGCCCATTCTTCAAATTGGTTGGGCTTTTTCCCATTCTCAGCAAAGCATAAGAGTCATTAGCATGACTCTTACATACTGTTAGTAGTTACTATTATGTTATTTTGGCCACAACTGGATTTTAATTATTTTTAGGGTACTTAAGTAGCAGTTCTATTATCCAACCTGTGGCCTGCCATCGTACTTTATTTTAGTGTCTTTGATTTTGGATGAATGAATTAAAGTTGTCTTTTAAAAATTGTTTTCAGTTTATTCATTTCCTGAGAGTGAGACCAACCTTCAGTAGGGTCTTTAGTCATGATCTTCCCCAAGCCCTGCAACTAACCAGCATCACAGGTGTACCCGGTACCCTGTTGAGCTAATCTGAAGACTTCCCACATGGTCTCCAGCATTACGGAGCAATTTCTCTACTGTCTGCACCACCACGGCTGAGCCACGTTTTTGTTTTCTGTTTTTTAAAAATGGGTTGTTTATCAAGAATGTTACCTAAAAAATTCTTTCCCATCTTGAGGTCAGAAAAATATTTTCCCATATTTTCTTCAAATTTTCTAGTTTAATTTTTTTTTTGAGAGATTTTCACTGTAGGGCGCGTGCGCTCGCCAGACAGACAGAGACATAGAGACAGAAAGCGAGAAATCACTCCCCAGGGGGGATGGTCACGCCGCAATCCCCTCTCCTCCATTCTCCTCTCGGGATCTTGGGCATGCACGCACACGCGCCCGGCGTGAGTTTTTTAAGCCACTGGGTCCGGGACACGAACCGCGGTCGACTACATGGGAATCCAGCGACATAGCCATTACGCTAACTGCTGGTTCCCTCTAGTTTAAATTTTTAACACTAAGGTATTTAATACCTTGATGTTGACTTTTGAATATTGTGAGATTAGTGAAAAAATGACCTTTTTTCCTCAATAGGGAAACTACTGATCCTGGCATAATTTATTGAACCGTTAGTTTTCTCCCTGTTGATTTGTAATGATACTTTGTGCATAAATACAAGATGTATATTTAAAGTTTTTATATAAGCTTGATACATGCACCTATATTTGAGCTCTCTGATGTTTCAGTATTTTCCTTTCTTGGCCAATGCAACACTAAGCACTACCTATTTATATAGTAAGTCTTCATATGTGATAGGGTAAGAACCTTACCCTTTGTTCTTTCTCTTAAAATTGTCTTAACTATTCTTGGTGTCTTTTCTTGTCAATCTTATTTTCAATATAATTTAAAATAATAAGTTTAGTATAATCCAAAATAAACTATTTTTTTTAAAGAGGTTTTTGCCTTAGGGCATGTTTGCTTGCCAGAGAGAGAGGTAGAGACAGTGAGAAGAAAGTGAGAAATCACCCTCCAGGGGAAATGGCCATGCTGCAGTCCCTTCTCTTCCATTTTCCTCTTGAGATCTTGGGCACACATGTACTTGCACCCGGCATGAGTTTCAAGCCATTGGGTACAGGACTCAAACTGTGATGGCCATGTGGGAGTCCAGTGATGTCACCACTTTGCCATCTGCTGGTCCCCCAAAAAACCTTTTGTAATTTTAATTGGAATTTCATTTAATTTGTTGGGAGAACTGAAATCTTTTGCTTTGAATCCTCCTACTCACAAAGATATTATTTTTATTTTATAAGGTCATCCTGTTTTAATTGCCTTACTTTGCAACTTCTTTCTTACCATATTTCCACAATTTCTCTGTTTTATTGATGTTTTTGTTTGTTCACTATGTTTTCCTCTTTAATTCACCTCTGTAACACATGAGCAGTTAAGATTTTTTTCAAAGGCTTGAGACCCGCATCTAAGGAGGCACACCATGGGCTAAGATTTATAGATCAAACCAGTGGCCAGGGACAATGGAGGTTACCTTGTTTAGACAGTGCTCATGCTGAAGGTCCAGTAGATATTCAGCCTTAATTGCGGGGACCATAGGATCAACACAATCACACGTGACATGTCCTTCCATTTTTTATGTACCTATTTTAGAACTTTAGCTCCTCTAAGATACACATTAATGTCTCAGAAGGTTTTTATCCTTCCTTCTTCATTGAAATAATCTGCAAATTACCAAGTCAGAATTGCATTTTTGAGAACTTTCCAATAGTTGCTTAACTGTTGTTTAAATAACGCTTATCTGGAATCATAATCACATTGTCTTAGCTCTCTGGGATCTAAAATTTGAGGACATATATCTGATTATGCCCAAAGTTCCTTTTCTGGTTCTAAAATGATAGGATAACTTTTTCTCAAAAGTACCATATTTTTGTTTTGCCAGTAACTTTCTTTACATGGGCCAGTATTAGGTGCAGAGTAGCAGTTTCTTCAGCAGATTCCCTTATCCTCTGGGATACAGAATGCTAAACAAGTCAGATATTCTGTTTTTATTTGAATATGATTTCTACTTTCCAAATATCTGAAGTCTCCTGTGACTACTGTCTACTTTCTTTATGGTCTACCTTGGGGATGTATCATCCTTTCCCCACATAGTCAAGGAAGAAAGTTGGAAAGTGTGGAGGGAGTGATTTGCAACTATGTGAGAAGGAAATTCATAGCAATGTTCACATCCACTAGCAAGATGTCGAGCAAATATTTCACATGGGAAGAGACAGAAAGCAAGAAATCAGAGAAAATGACATATACACATAAACATACACATTCATATAAACTACTTTCTACTCCTTTTCAAAAAAGTGCTTAGCATTGTAGCCTGAAGGTATCGTCTGCCTTGCAGTCAACAGAACTTGTGCAAAAGTGTGATTTGTCCTCTATTGGACACATCCCATTCTTGTGCCCGTTCCTCAGATAAGTCATGACATGCACTTTGAGATCACCATTGTCAGGGATGCAGTACAGGTATACAGAAAAGGTTATTCTCCGTGTGAAGCCAGTGGGCCATTTATTTCCTTTTTGTGAGGGGTGTTCTCTCTCTTGCTCTCTGATTATGGGAGTTTTTTACTCAGTAACTTGATCTCCTCATGTCTTAGACTTTGGTTTCACAGTAATGAGCAGATCTATGGATCTGATTGTGTGCTTCTCAGAGAAAATTGCCTCATCTAGCCCACCTCAACTGTGAATTGAAAAACTGCCTTTGGCAAGGTAGGGAACATATAGAAATCTCAATCTTTAGGAGAATACTTTTCTTTCTTTCATTGTTCATAAGCCAGAGGGTGCATGTGCCAGAAAGACAGACATATATAGAGAGA
>NW_006160110.1:1632263-1644121 GCF_000334495.1 Tupaia belangeri chinensis | reverse complement strand
AGAGAGGGAGAGAGAGGGAGAGGGATAAAGCACTCACCAATGGGGTATAGTCATGCAATCCCTTCTCCTGCATCTCTTCATCCTTTTGGGATTTTGAGCTTTCACAAATACATACCTGGCATATTTTCAAGCTGTTGGGGTTGAGATTCAAACCATGTGGTTAGCCACGTACTATCTAGCTCCCTTAATTACCAGGCCATGGGACTGTCCCAGAACATGTGGGTGCCTTAGGGTGCCTCATTCTTGGCACTGTTGATGTTTGTACCAGGTAGTGCTTTCATGTATGTGACAGGACTGTCCTGGTCATTGTACAGTGTTTAGCAGTATGCTTGGTCTCTACCTGCTAGAGACCAATAGTCCCCATCTTTGTTAGTTGTGGGAATACAGAATATTTCCAGATATTGTCAACTGTCCTCTGGAAGGCTAGATCACCTCCTGTTGAGAACTGCTGGTTTTAGTTTTTTTGTACCATTAAAGAAATAAACGTATATGACCAATTTCTTACTACTCCTGTATTGTAATTTTTAGAAATTATAATTTCAGTAATATAGTCAAACTATTTTCATGTAGTTCAAAAGTTAATTAGAGTTGTAAGGGTTTTGCGATCTAAAATTGAAAGTAGTTACCAAACAAAATATCATTACCATGATTTATTTGTGTCCTGTTATTTAATGTTACGATATGGTTGAGGTTGTGCGATTTATTATTGCAAGGTGAAGGAGAGCTCATTGCATGCCAAAAAGAAAATAATACAGTAGATACAATAATATATCTATTCCACATATTTTAGCAGGGAGTTGCCTGCTGGCATTTATCACCTGTGTTATATGAGGGTGAATTATGAGACCTCACAAAAAAAAAAAAGGCGTATCTCTCTTTATGCACTCATAATTCAGAAATAGTGGCTGAATGGATTTGGAGAAGCTCTGTCTCTAAAAAAAAATTATAATAATAATAAGCACTATAGGACTCAGAACAGCCTGGGGATTTGAACACTCAGAACAATTTTTCTGTCAAGGGGAGTATTGAAATGAACTAATCAGAAAGTACTTGCAAAGTAGGGGAGGCCACAACTTTTATCTTTATGACTGTGGTCTAGTGTGGTAAGTCAGAGTCTTAAACCAGCATAAATATTTTGAAGTGTCATGCTACTTAACGAGAAAAGTCATTTTTATTGTTTTGTGGTAGATTCATCCATTATTCCCATTTTTTGGGTTTGAAAAACCATACTAGAGGTTGATTCTTTGACTCTCGATGGCAATATTGCTTTGGTTCTTGTCTTCTCAGAACTAATAAATAAGAATAATAACCATTATTACTACAACTTATTAAGTATTAGCCAAGTAAATTATACAGCCCAGAGAATATGATAGCCGTGATGCTGCTCTGTCAGACACTATGCTGAGACCACGGCTTATTTAATTTGAACTTACATTGGCACTAAGAGGTAGTAGTACTGGATCCATTTTAGAGATGCAAAAACTAAGGCATGACAGGTTAAGTTAGTGATGAATCAAGATGCGAATCCACTTCCATCTGATTGTAAGGTCTGTATCATTAACCACTGACTCTCTAGTGCCATTCAACACAGTAGTTGCTACCCACACATGGCGAGCAACTACTGTATTGACTTAAATGACAGAAATTCTTTTTCACAGTTCTGGTGGTTAGAAATCTGAGATCAAGGTGTGAGCAGGACTGGTTTCTTCGGAGTCGTCTCTCCTTGCCTTATAGATGGCCATCTTCTCCCCGTGTCCTCACATCCTTTTTCTTCTGTGTATCTGTGTCCGAATCTCCTCTTCTTCTATAGACATTAGTCATATTGAATTAGGACATACTAATGACCTCATTTAACTTAACCATCTTGGAAGGCCACTCTCCAAATACAGTCACATTTTAAGGTACTTCGTAAGGCTTCAGCATATACATGTTGGGGGTGACACAATTCAGCCTGTACTATGTTTTATGAAGCAAGTACTATAAACACGTAGAAGCGAGAGCATCTAAATCTTTGTGGGCTGCATGTTAAGGGTGATGGGGAAGCCCTACATGTGTGAGTTGGGGGTTGATGAGCTCTTAAAGATTAATCTCTCTTTGTCTTCGGTCCGATAAACTGCCAGCTGCTTTCAGCACAGGCAGAAGTTGATGCAGATATGAGCCCTGTTGTGTCTCCTCCCCATTCATATGTTAGAGTCCTAATCCTTGGTGTGACTATATTTGGAGACAGAGCCTTTAGGGAAATGACTAAGGTTACATGAGGTTGTATGGATAGGACCCTAACCCAAGAGGACTGGCATTGTTATAAGATGAAAGAGACACCAGAGATTGCTGTCCATGTTCACAGAGATGAGGGTATGTGAAGATATAGCAGGAGGGGCACTGGTCAAAAGCCAGGAAGAGAGACTTCACCAGAAACTGAATTATCTGGCACTATGATCTTGAGCTTCCAGCTTCCAATGCCTGCTGTGCTGCCTATAGCACATTTCTCTTTCTCATCCTCCTTACAGCTAGAGAAACATAGCTACAGTCACCAAATCCTCCTGTTACCTTTAACAGGAAATCAGACCCTTTACCATGGCACAGAAGTTTTTTAACTTTATCTCTGTCTCCCCCATAAGCCCTATGACCAGAACCTTTTCTCAACCAGATTCTTTACCTCTTTGCAATCATTTATTTCTCTGTCAGGAAGGTCTTCCTTTAATTTTGACTTCCTAAATGTCTCCATTTCATCTTTCCAACTACATATCACATCCCACCTACTCTGTAACCCATGGAATCACCTCCATCAACCAAGACACAAAGACAGAGAATTCTCTTTTTTTCCTCCAGACAATCATTTGAACATTTACTTTTTAAAAACTATTTATTTAATTTTATTTGTTATTATTATCACTTTTTATTTTTAATTTGACCAGAGAGAGCCAGAGAGAGAGAAAGAAAAGGAAAGTGAGAAACCAAGCCACCATGTCTGGGACTCGAACCATGGTCAACCATATGGGAGTCCAACACTTTAATCACCATGCTACCTGCTGGTTCTGAACATTTACTTTTCTCTTGAATTATCTCCACAGTCTTGGGATTTTTATCTAGCAAACCAGCAGGGCTTAATTGATCCTAGAAAGGACCATCCACAGCCGAGCCAAGCAGAAAGGATGAAGTCTGATCCTACTGCTGTTACTTACCCTGCCCTACCTCGTTGTGTCTTTGAGACCTTGGACTGTGGTTCACTGCACACACATTTCGCAGTCATTTGTCCCCTGTACACAGCTCCATGAAAACAGGTTCACTTCTGTATGCTCCAGCTGATTCAGACCCCTTCACTTGAACTCCAGGGTCACCTTCTTTACATTCACATCCATAGTTATTTATGGTCCAAAGGTCCAATCCCCATAAGGTAATGAGCTCTAAGAGGCTTCCAAATTCAGTAATACCCTGGGTCAAACCAGGCCCCTATCAAAAACAGTTGGCCCTTGGGTTGAAACCTAGTCATAAGTATGGACAACTGTTTTTCTCAAAGTAATTCTGTTTTCAGAAATGATTATCCTTCTGCAACCACCACTGGTTCCCTGACTATCCTGTGTCCCTTTAGCAAATGGAGCCTCCCCTTCCTTACTATAATTCTGCATACCAAGGGCAAGGCAGTCTGCTAAGCCACTCAAGAAAACAAGAGTCTTGGGACCAGCAGTTGGCGTAATGGCTGTGTAGCTGGACTCACATGTAGCTGACCGCGGTTCGAGTCCTGGACCCAGTGGTTTAAACTCGTTCTGGGTGCATGTGCATGCATGCCCAAGATCCCGAGAGGAGAACAGAGGAGAAGGGATTGTGGCATGGCCATCCCCCCAGGGCGATTTCTCGCTTTCTGCCTCTCTGTCTCTCTCTGTCTTTCTGGCAAGCATGCACCCTATAGCAAAAACCTCTCCAAAAAAAAGAAAAAAAAAGAAAAAAGAAAGCAAGAGTCTTGATATACCTTTACCTTGGAGCACCTTTAAAATAGAGCAGTCTATTAGTCTGTTCAGGCTACAATAACAAAATACCACAGATTGGGCCTTAAACAACAGAAATGTATTTCTCTCTGTCTCTTTCTGTCTCTCTGGTGAATGCATGTACCCTAGCAAAAACCTCTCAAAAAAAAAAAAAAAAAAAAAAAAATCGAAAAAAAAAAAAAAAAAAAAAAAAAGGAAAAAAGAAATAAAAAAGAAGGCAACACAGCCATTGCCAGAGTCTATCATGGGGTCTCCTACGTGAGTGGGGCTGTGATAAATGTTCCACTAGACTACAGGAAATAGTAACATTCCCATTTTGTTCATTGCTAATCTAAAAAGCACGTAGAACATTTGCTTATAGTATTTGCACATAGTATTTATTTATGGAGCAACACTGAACTTGCACCTCAGTTAGCCCACATGGTGAGTAGCTGTGTGTCACCAAGGACTTAAAGTATCCTGAAGGGTGAATGGAGGCTCCACCAGGTAGAGGAACTGACAGTGGGGAATCTCCCTCCTTTCCTTATTTCTAGTGTACTTTCCTGTAACTTGGCTGATTAAATGGATTTATAGATTATGTTATTTAGTTAGATCTCATTTAACCTATACAAAATAGACAAGAACTTTAAAGAGTCCCGAAATGTGAAGATGGCACTAATAATGCAACAACAAGCAAAGCACGAGCAGATGGTGGAGCTGCTGCTTCTACTAGTGCAAGTTCTTCCTTAAATACAAGTGGCAAAAATGGTGACAATGTAGTTATCCAACAGGAATTTGGCCCACAAAATTCAAATCAACAAGATTATTTAGAATATAATTTTTTGAGAGTTTTTGTGATAGGGACATGAGCTCGCCGGAGAGACAGAGACAGAAAACAAAATCACTCCTCAAGGGGGATGGTTACACCTCAATCCATTCTCCTTTCTCTTGGGATTTTGGGCATGCTTGCATATGTGCCTTGGCTCAATTTTTTTTTTTGAGTTTCTTCTTTTTTTTTTTTTTTGCTATAGGGCACATGCAATTGCTGGAAAGAATGAGACAGAGAGACAGAAAGCGAGAAATCTCCCCACTCAGGGGTGAAGGGAGAGGGCAAATGGCCAAGCTGCAATCCTTTCTCCTCCATTCTCCTCTTATGATCTTGGGCATGCAAGCACATTTACCTACTGTGAGTTTAAGCCACTGGGTCCAGGACTTGAACTGCAGTTAACTACATGGGAGTCTAGCGTTGTAACCATTACACCATCTGCTGGTCCCCAACTGGCCTTAGTTTTAAACTGCTGGGTCTGGGACTTGAACTGCAGTCAACTACATGGAAGTCCAGCAATGTAACCATTATACCATTTGCTGGTCTCAAAAGAGAAATTTTTAATCTACTGTCCCTAATGTCAAATCTTGCCCTAAGTGTATGTGGCCAATAATATACTCAGCAAGATACTTAGGGGAAATATTTGCTGCTTTACTGTATCTTTTAGAAACATCTTTCTATGTTTTATAATATACATGATATAATTAGAACTATGGCACATGCACATAATTCATAAATAAGTAAACATATATAACTAGAGAATGAATGTTCAAAATTTTTACTGAATGGGTGTTCCAACTACAAAATTTTGGAGCCTACTGCTTTAGGTAATGAGGAATTACAATGAATACAGACTCTCTGCAGATTCCTGATTGCCCTCTGGGTGTCCTGTGAGTGTGTTTCCATGCTCTACTATTAATTATTTGATGATTATTAGTCCACTGTAGTCTCCCTGCTCTGGACACCCAACACAAAAAGAATCACACGTTACTGTGTAAAGAGGTAGGTAAAGGAGCTCCTTTCCATAGCACTCTCCCTCCGAGTGTTTAGTAGTGCCCTTGGACTGAGAGATTCTGGGAAGTATCTTCATAGTTGTCATACTGCAGAGACTTGAGCCACAGACTGAGCATGGCTAAATCTCAACAATAGATTTGAATGGTTGATGAACTCTGGGATGTAGGCTGAGTGATGCTCCCATCCACCATGGATACCAGTGGGTAGTCCCATCCTAAATGGCCAGGGTCTGGATTTGGACTGAGCCTGGCTTTAGGGCATTCAGAGAGTGTCCTTCTTAATGATTTCTCTCCTTGCCTGCTAACTCAGACTTCCTGGGAAGACACACACTATCGAACAAGGGCAAGGCCTTTGGATTTTGATGGAGAACCTTTTAATTTGACCCTCCCTGGTCCAGTTGGTTCCAGTTCATGTTTTCTTTATCCTTCCAACCTGAAAAATCCTACTTTCTTTCTTTTCTATTACATAGTACTTAGTGGGTACAGAGAAGCATATGACCCAATAGACAGAGCTCCAATCTCAGCAACCTAAAAAACTGGTTGCACCTTCCTAGAGAGTAGAAAAGTTCAGTTTTTGAAACATGTTGCTAGCCATCCCATGGGAGTTGGCATGGAGGGAGGAAAGATGCTTTTGTTCTTTCCATTGGAATTAACAACCAATCCCAGCCGAAAATTGGACCAAATGGCTGTTTCTAATAGAAAAAAAAAATAAGAAAAGGAAAAGTAAGATGTATTTTTTATAAGAAAAACACATTTTAAAAAATCTAATATACTTTACATTTGGCTCCTGGCAGTCAGTGTTTTCAGGTGACACCTGGCTTCTGCTATTGTCTCTTTTTCACTTGTCTACTATGATGTTGTGTGTTATGGGGTCCTCCTCAATTCTCCATCAACATGGGTCTTCCAGATGGAACTGGGTTTGCCTTGGTGCTCAGGCTGCCAGGTCTGTTCTTAGCTCTGACTGTGCCAGTAGCAATCTGAATTAGTTATGTGTTTTGGGTGAAAGAGACAGAAACCACCTTTAGATGCTTTAAGCACAATAGGGACATTATTAGTTCACCAAGCTGGAAAGTTCAAAGCATGGAGCCAGATTCTTATGCAGCTGGACCTTGGGCACATTAGGATGAACTCTCCTCCTAGCTGAGATTAGACTCTTTGCCTTCTTTTCTACAAAGTCTTTCTCTTAGAGCTGCTACAAATCCATATTATAATTTTATCTCCCAGTCCCAGAGAAAGATCGTCTCTTTCTCTCTCTTAGAATCCACATATTAACTTTCATGGGAGGATTTAGATGGGCTTTGCTGGGGGCATCTACCCATTCCAGAACTCATCACTGTGGCCAGGCAAACGGGAAGCTCTGATTGGCCAGACCTACCTTGCCTGTGGCTGAAGGTGGTTGTGTTGGACCAAAGAAAGATCTGTCTCCTGGAAACCCCATACAGGGACCACTGGTGCTATACTTTGTCACCAGAGTACAAAGCAAAGAAACCATGTTAATACCAATAACAATAGAATCACATATTACCATGTGTCAGGAAATTTGCCAAGTGCTTTATGCATTCTTACATTGAATCCTTAGAGTAGCTATCCTACAAGTTGTGTAGTATAGCCATTCCATTTTCCAATGAGAAAATGGATGCTTGCAGGGGAGTGGCTTGTCACACACTAGTACTCATTGATGCACAGAGATTTGACAGCTTTAGTTTGAACACACTCTTCCTTTTCCTCTCCATAATTATGATTGTGGTTATGATGTACTGTATCTGCTTCAGATGCCAGATGTGAAACAGAGGAGGCTCGTAGATAGATGCTGCAATACTCATAATCACCACTCCACTTCATCCTTATCCTTGACCCCTAGATTTGTTCTTTCTTTAGGAGAAGTGATTTCCCAAAGGTCTCCTTGGATATTTTTTGGTGAACATGTCTGAGTTCGAAGATGGACACCTGGCCACTTGCTGCTGTTCTTTCAGTAGGTTGGAACGTGCAGCTTCCTGGGCTCTGTTCTCAATTCAGTTATCCTTAGTCTATTCTATACTAGACTCATTTTCTCCCTTTACAGATGACACAATAGAGGGGAAGTGACTTGCCCCAGGTCACACAGCTGGCTTGAGACAGAGCTAAGACTTAACTTTGTCTAGACTTCCTTCCCCTTTTCTGCTCTCTGTGCACTGTGGGGTATGCCCTGGCCTTTCAGTGGGTGCAGGCAGTGATCCCTGATTGCTCTGCCTCTATGTCGTGTGGTGCAGAGTAAAGGCTCCTGGACTTGGAGTCAAAATGGTTGGATTCCAAGCCTGGGTTCAGTGCTGCCTTCTGAGAGTTGGGTAAATACCTTTACTTCTCAGAGGTCTCTCTGTCCTCACCTAGAAGCTAAGGTAATCATGTCTTCTTTGTCCACCTAGATGTATTATTGACAGGGTAAAAATCAGGTGAAATACATGAATGGGTTTTGGAAGCTGTATTACATTCTACAGATGTTTTGTTATGTTGTAGTGTCACTCACTGTAGATCTTCAACTAATGTTTACTTATTGAATGGTTAAATGCAGAAATACTCTTTTCTCGTTGTAGTGTCACTCACTGTAGATCTTCAACTGTTTACTTATTGAATGATTGAATGAAGAAATACTCTTTTCTCCCCATTGAACTGGTTCTCAAGTCTTGCAGTGGTGTCCAAATAATATTTCTATGGATTTTGGTTGATGACAGTTATTCACTTGTATTCTCTAAAGGTGATTCCAAAGTGATACTTAAGTTTCTGTTCACATTCTCAAGGTAGGTTACTGGGTATTTGCTGAGAAAAGGTACTTGGGATCCACAGTAATGGGGCCAGTATGTTTTATAGACCTTTCCTGATTAAAAATATTAACTCTTTTGGGAAACTGTGAGAGTTGATGGGAGGTGAAATCCCACTGGTGTGATGACAGCTAGAACAACCAAATGAGCTCAGTTTAACCTGTTACAGGGCAGAAGGAGCTCAGACAAAATTCACCTTGCTGTGTCCTTTGGGTTTTGGTGTCCTGGGAATGTGTCTGTAAGATACACTGCAAAAACTGACAGCTCAGGTTTAACCCTCATTTCCTCTGTGCTTGGCTCTGTCAGCTTAGGTCTTCGTGGTTACACTATGTGTCATCAGAACCATCTCTTTGACTTGTGTGTTCTTATTCTTTCTAGCCTTGCTTTCAAATCCATGCCACAAACCTTTACTGGAATTTCTGCCCTCAGACTTCATATTTATTGTATTATTTCCTGTTCAAGAATCATCAGTGGCTTGAAACTGTCCAAGCTCCTTCTCATTTCCTCTGTGCTTGGCTCTGTCAGCTTAGGTCTTCGTGGTTACACTATGTGTCATCAGAACCATCATCTCTTTGACTTGTGTGTTCTTATTCTTTTTAGCCTTGCTTTCAAATCCATGCCACAAACCTTTACTGGAATTTCTGCCCTCAGACTTCATATTTATTGTATTATTTCCTGTTCAAGAATCATCAGTGGCTTGAAACTGTCCAAGCTCCTTCATCTAGTGTTTAAGAAATTCTGTTGCTTCCATTTACCTTTCCAGTGTCTTCCATTTACCTTCTGGATGAATCCTTAACTGCAGAGTAGCCAGTTCTCTTCTCTGATCTGCATATGCTCCACTTTCCTCCTTGGACCTTCACTCACACTTGTCTCCCCTGCCTGGTCTCCCTCTCCATTCCCCAGCTTCATCTCCTTCAGCCTCGTTAGATCCTATATATTCTCAGAGCTCATCTCCCTCCTCCCTAAAACCATTCCTACCTGCTATAGTTTATAGGGACTTTTCCTGTCTCCAAACTCTTAATACATCTACTGTCTATTCCTCCAACTGCCCGTCTATTTACTGACTGTATTTACTGACCCCTTTATTCAATCTAAAAAGATTTATTGAGTCAATTTTGCAAACTCCTTTATATAGGGACCATGTCTTATACTTCTTAATTTCCTCCAAAGCAACTTATTCATTCGGCAGGTATCAACTTGTGCTAGTTAGGACTTATCTGATTAAAAGTAAAAGAAATCCAGCCAAGATACTACTTCCTCATAAGAAGAATGAAAAAGTAGGGTGATGGTTGGGGGGAACATTGGTGGAATTTGGAAACTCAAGCTAGATTTTCAGAAGATCTTTTTCTCCCTTACCTCTCAAGTCTTTCTGGTAGGAAAATGGTTGCTTAAATTTCCACATTCACATCTTCTCAGCCTAGCAAATCCTTT
This sequence comes from Tupaia belangeri chinensis, assembly GCF_000334495.1. NCBI lineage: Eukaryota > Metazoa > Chordata > Mammalia > Scandentia > Tupaiidae > Tupaia > Tupaia belangeri. The sequence goes on along the minus strand of NW_006160110.1, from coordinate 1,634,094 downwards.
GGGAAAAATTACATATGTGCATGTGTGTGCACAGGTGCACTCATGCATGTATGTCTACACACTTTAAATTTAGGCAAGGCCATGACTGAACAAGCTTGGATCATTCGTTCTTCTTGGCCATTCATGGCTGCTAGAGGTATAAGGTGCAGTGGTTGACTCGGCGTGGGTGGCATGCTCTATTCTGTGGCTACATAGCTCCATGGCTCTGTTATCTGTCACCAGGACAAATGGAAGTAGGCCTCAGAAATTCTCCACAAATATCAGCCCAGAACTCTGCATATGGAAGGTACTTGATAAATATTTCTTGATTGAATAATTTTTAGCTTCAATATTTCTTTATAATTCTACTCCAGCATTACTGCATGTTACTGTTAAACATTTTGAAGTCCCTCTGTGTAGCATCACTTTTTGGTATTGATTTTTTCCTTGGGTATTATTCATATAGTCCAATCCCTTAACCACAAGCTAGCTCTTCAGGCATTAAAGTCAACTGTCTTGCAACCCTTTAAACAAACTGTCTTGCACCCCTTTCAAGCAACACTTTTTTCTTTCTTTTTTTTATTTTATTTCAAAGAGGTTTTTGCTATAGGCTGAGTGCACTTACCAGAAAGACAGAGAGATACAGAGAGACAAAAAGTGAGAAATCACCCCCAAAAAGGGGACGGCCACATTGCAATCCCTTCTCCTCTGTTCTCCTCTCGGCGTCTTGGGCATGCACGCACACGCTCCTGGCATGAGTTTAAGCCACCGGGTCCAGCATTCCAACCACGGTCGACTACATGGGAGTCCAGCAACATAGCCATTATGCTAACTGCTGGTCCTTCAACAAACACTTTCATTTCCCAAAATTGCTTCTCACGTGACATGGTTTCCAATCACTTGGCTGTGCTGGTTGTTCTCTAGTTTTTCATGATCTGGCTGAAATGAGGCAATTTATTTTGAGATAATATGACCCAATATCACCTCACTAGTTTATTTAGCTTAAGATTTCACTAGAATGTTTTTACAGCCATGTCATTGTGAATATTGTTAAGTGATATAAGTTTTTAAAACAAACAATTAGTAAAAATAAGACTTGGCGGGACCAGCAGTTGGTGTAATGGTTATGTTGCTGGACTCCTATGTAGTCAACAGCAGTTCGAGTCCTGGACCCAGTGGCTTAAACTCACGCTGGGCGCGTGTGCGTGCATGCCCAAGATGCTGAGAAGAGAATGGAGGAGAAGGGATTGTGGTGTGGCCATCCCCCCTCGGGGCTGATTTCTCACTTTCTGTCTCTCTGTCTTTCTGGTGAGCGCACATGCCCTATTGCAAAAACCGCTCCTAAAACAAAACAAAACAAAACCAAAAACAAAAAAAAAAAAACAAGACTTGGCATCCACTTCTTAGCCTATTAGTCCTTGTGCTCGGTTTGAAATACTTAATTAAGGATTTCAATTAGCTCAAAACTCTCAACCCTGCTGAGTCTCCCAGTCACTCTCCAGCATCCTGGTAGGTATGGAGACTCAGAAGAAGCAGAAGAGCCAGGTTCCTTATTGAGCTCAGAATGTCACCCCAATGCTGGTTCCTCCAGGCCACTTTGATTTCCTCCACTTGTCCTTCAGAGCTAGAAATCAGGAATGGTTTCTCACTTGGTTTATATTCCAGGGAAGGTAAATTCATTCATGGATATTAGAAGACAAACTATATTAGTTTGCTAAGGCCGTTGTAACAAAGTTCCACAGACTGACTTGAGAAATAAAAAAAAATTTTTTTCTCAAAGTTTTGGAGGCTATGGGAACCAGCAGTTAGCGTAATGGCTATGTTGCTGGACTCCCACGTAGTCGACCGCGGT
>NW_006160110.1:1630548-1632219 GCF_000334495.1 Tupaia belangeri chinensis | reverse complement strand
CCTCTCGGTCTTTCTGGCGAGCGCACGCGCCCTACAGTGAAAATCTCTCCAAAAAAAAAAAAAAAAGTTTTGGAGGCTAGAAGTCTGAGATCAGGGTTTTAGCAGTTTATTTTTAATTTTTTTGGTTGGTTTGTTTTCCCTCCCTGCCGTCTCTTTCCTTGACTTGTAGATGGCCACTTTTTCCCTGTGTCCATGTGGGTTCTCTTCTGTGTCTTTGTCCTCATCTCCTCTTCTTGTCAGGACACCAGTCATAGTGGATTAAGGCCCACTCTAATAACCTTATTTTATCTTTTTAAAGACTCTATCTCCAAATATAGTAGCAATATATAACTCAATATCTCTGTGTTACTGTGGCTTAGGACTTCTACATAACTTTAGGGGGACACAATTCAGCTCTGACACACGCCAATCAAATTAAGATATTTTGTGTGTGTGTGTGTGTTCACGTGTATGTATACCTGTGTGTAGTAGGGGCAGCGAGTGGGTACAATCACAGAGCAGGAGAGCTAAGGCAGAAGAACTGGATATCTTAGTTGAAGCCCACAGTTAAGATTAATCAGTTAAGCTAAGGCAGAACAGGCAAATATCAACTATTACAATGCTGGGTAGTGTTTCCCACTTTTATTTTCCAGAGAGATCAGATTCCAGACTACCCTGAGATGAGTCAGGGAACCAATAACAATGCTTTCATCTAAAGCATTTTTCATGACTCTGGGTCAACCCAAAGGACACATTAAGTAGAGACTCTAGTTTAATATTTTCTCAATGATTGGGATGATGAACCAGCAAGTGGGTTTGCAGGTGACACTGTGGACATCATTAAATAACATGCAAATTATTATGTAGGAATGTAGACAGGGTGTCCAGATTTAATCATTTTTATTCCCGCCCTTGGGTAAACCTGGCAGCATAAATGCCCTCACCCCTGGCGTGAAGAACTGCTCTGAAATGCAAAGTTTGACTCAGCCAGCAAAGTAAAAGAAACGGTAATGGTCTCATTTCTATCTTTTTGAGTAATGATATGCCAGTTTCCCAATAAATTGGATGAAGGTGAACAAGAAAAATAAGTCTTTGACCTTTCTCATTTATAACTACACTTAAATATTTCGTCTCATATCTTATGCTAGCCACAGAGCTCTGCATAGACGATTTAATTTCCTGCTGCTACAGGCATTAAAATGGATCAGACCACCTTTCTTTCCTTTTCTCTGCAACTTGAAACCTTCTATGTGGCCTTTCATTCAGGGTATGAAAAGACAGGACCTAAATAAGGGCTCTTCCTTTCTAAACAAACTGTTCTGCAGTTTGTGGAGCAAGTAGATGCCTGATGGGAAGAATTGTGAATGCTGAGCATGTGGGAGATGGCAGTCTCACCCTCTGGGTGATGAATATCTTTTATCCAGATAAATGTACTTAAAATTTGTTAGTTTAATTACTGCAGCCTTGAAAAGTCTTGAGCCTGTAATTCCTTTCTTAACAAATTAGAGGCCTTAAATAATTCTGTGGGAAGATGAATTCCTTACTCGGGCTTTTGGACAGTTCTCTGAAACACATTTCCAGAACTCAGCTGTGTGCACTGAACTCGATGCAATGACTCCACTTGCATTGTCTCTTTGGAGTGGCTTCTGCATTTCTAACATTGAAACACCATCTTCTTTCAGAAATTTCTTT
>NW_006160110.1:1627113-1630529 GCF_000334495.1 Tupaia belangeri chinensis | reverse complement strand
CTTTCCCTAGACCCTCTCTTAGAAAATGAGAAAGATTTTATCTTTTCTAAATAACCATTAGCCTTTGTTTCAAAAAGAGAAATTGAGGAAATCCTTTTGCAACCCCACCCCTATTCGAAGTCTGAAACAGAGGATCTGATAAGGATCCAGGATTGTGGCAACACGGACAACCTTCATCTTGGCCTCATCTCAGGATCAAAGTTTGTGTCGCAGGCCAGTTGTGGTGGCACAGTGGTAACACAACACCTTGCAATGCTGAAGCCACTTGGGAAGGTCTATGGTTTGCACAGGGCTCCCAATACTTGTTGGATGTGTGTGTATGTGATCCTACTTGGTTGAGCCTGGGGGTCGGATTACAGTATGAAGATCCTTTTGAGGTGCCTCTCTCCCCCCCCCCCTGCCCCTCATGGGAGAAAACAAACCAAACAAAAACAAACAAAAACAAAAAACGTCAAGAAAGTTTGTATGTATAACAAAACTGTATGCCTTCCCTTCTACTTTCTAATTTCTATTCATTTTTCTCTGTTTTGCTAATGTCTTTCTTTCCTCTCAAGTGAGAGCTGACTTGGCTGGCTTTCCGTCAGTCAGAAATCTCTGCTAATTGGTGTTTCTCTGCTTTGCAAGCAGAATGATAACTGATATTCATAATGATATTCTGAACATTCTTTAAGATCCTGAAGGGTCTCATGAATTCTCAAAAAAATGATTGACTTCTGTGCAGTATAATTTTAATGTCCTGTGTATTTTATGGTTTTCTGATCCACTGCAAATTGGATGTCTGTGTGTAGGACATAACTTTCTCTTTACCAGTGTATTTATTAAGTGGAAGCCAATATTTTTAATATATATATTATATTTTAGAAATGGAAAGTACCACTCTTTAAGTTTGGAAGCTCCTGATAGTGAGAGGAGAGTTTAAATCTAATTTTTATCACTAGCGTACTTAGTAGGTGTTCAGAGGGTGTTTACTGCCTAATTGGGTAGTGCAGGAGTGTGGATAGCTGTAGGCTTGACAAAAAAAATCAGTCTCTAATGAAGTAGAGGCTTGAATATTATTATTATTATTTTCTTACTTGCTAGGGGGCGTATGTGCTTACCACAGGGAGAGACGGATAGAGAGGGAAAGTGAGAAAACACACCCCATAGGGGATGGTCACATCATAATCACCTCTCCTCTATTTCTTCTTTTTGGAATTTTGGGGCATGCATACACACATGACCAGAATGTTTTTCAAGCCACTAGGTCTGGGACTCAAACTGTGCAGTCGATGATGTGGGATTCATCTGCCTCAACCACTATGCCACCTGTGGCCCTGGCTATTCTTGTTGCACTGAAAATTCAGAGAGCTGGGATCAGAATGGGCTGCAAAAATCTACAACTCATGAAAACTCCCACAGAGAATGCAGGGAGAGTAGACAAAAAGATCGCAATCCAGGGATTCGAGGAAGAGAGCAATTCCAGAAGGTGGAAGTACCAAAGCGAAACCTGGACCATCCCGTTACCCACTGTGTGTAGATGATACTGGGGTCACAATCTGTCATTCACGATCCAAGTGGTACCAAAGATGCTGGGCCGCAGCATTGACTAGAACTGAGAATGAAGATAACTGGTTGCTGAGATCAGAGCAGGGTAAGCCAGCTGTTCCTTCTCTCTCATTATGGATTCCGACCGCGGCAGCCAAAGTGATCATGTGCCAGTCTGTTGTGATGGTTGAGATGGCCAAATGGACTCAGCTTTGTTGCTGCCTGTCTGGTTTGCATGCACAGGCAAAACTCAAAGTCAGTGAGGTTTGACTCCAAGCTGAACTCTCTTGTACTCTTTGAGACAACAGTATCCCTTATATTCTCTCTTTCTATGTATGTGTGTGTGTTTTAGTTCTATACACACACACACACACACACACACATATATATACATATGTATGGGTATACGTACATATCATATGTATATATGATATACATACACACACATATGAGAAAGCAAGTGAGCTGTATCTTCTTTATATTAAGTAAATCAGGCATATCTTGTTCTCATTGGGTCAGTACACCTGTGTAACAGAAAGAGGACTAGAGCTATCACCACCCCTGTGTCACATATACAACTCTGTGTAACAAACCACCCCTATATAATAAACAGTTATTAATTTCATGTGAATTTGAGGGTTCAGTAGAAGTTCTTTTGCTGGTTGTCTTGGAGCTCTTTCTTATGGCTGCATTTAATTACTAGATGGGTTGGTTGGGAATTTCAAGGTCTCTCTCATCTGTCTGGGGCCTGAATGCTGTTTGTCTGCTGTAGTGTTCTTCCACGTGTCTCCGTTTATTCTCTCTCTCCCTCCTTCCCTCTCTCCTTCCCTCTCTTCCTCCACCTCCTCTTGTCTCCCCGGACTTCTTCATGTGATCCTTTTCTCCAGCCTGGTCTTTCTTATAGCATGTCAGCTGTGTTCCCAGAATGCAAGGGGAGATGTTGGTGGCCAAGGTCTTAGCCTAGAACTTGCTCTGTGTAATTTCTGTCACCTTTGATTGGCCACAGTAAATCATGGGGGTAGCCCAGATTCAAGCAAAAGGGAAATAGTTCTCATTTCTTGGTGGGAGGAGCAGCAAATCATTTGTAGCCATCTTTGATCTATCATATCTCCTTTTGAAAAGGTTACTGATTTTCAGCCAAAGAGAGAAATACATTGAACACTTATCTACAAAGCTTATAGGTTATTGTGAGGATTAAATGAGATTGAAGCAAGTTTAGCATTTAGGGCAGGTCAATAAAAGGTTATATTTCTCCTGATTTGAGAATCAATTCTTATGAGTAGAAACTGTGGGTAGGAATCTGGAATGCAGGGATATAGTGTCCTTCTGTCAACTGTATTTTAGTAATCTTCAGGTGGGGATCAAATGAGTCAAGACATGTAAAATCCTTAGGATACTGCCTAGAACATGGGAACCAAGCAAGGAATGTAAGCTATCAATGTTATTATTATTACTATTAAAGTCAAATGACAAAGATTCGTAAAAGCAAAACAATCCCTCCCCCAATTTATATGCAACCCACCTTTCTGATTATGAACAAACCTCCTCCCATTTTAGATATTATTTACTTTTTTCTAATAGAATCTAAGAGATGCTCATAATCTTAGAGATCATTTAGACCAATTTTTCATTTCACAGAAAGAAATGTAAAGTCAAATCTAGACAAGGGACTTGAGCAGGTCTCGCAGCTAGGTAGAGTTAGTATCAGATCTTAAGGCTCCAAGGGCTTAACTAGCAACTCCATTCACTACTCCCTTAAATGCAGAATGTTTTGACTCATTGATTAAATACTTAAGATCCAGGAATACAAAGCTTTATTTGGTAGGTATAAGACATTTAAATAAATAATTCATTTTTATATGTCAGCCATGTATATTGGAGGAGAAAGAAAA
>NW_006160110.1:1614720-1627082 GCF_000334495.1 Tupaia belangeri chinensis | reverse complement strand
GAAAGAGGATGAAGAAAAATTGATCTTAGGACAGAGAAGAAGGTGACAGATACATACTGAAGGAATCAAAGAGAGCTAGATGATCTGAGATTTAGTGACTGCTTTTATTAATATTGGGTTGTCGGAAAAGTCATAATGCATTTTTGCATAGAAAAATACATCATGACTTCTCCGATGACCCAGTAATAAGTGTTGGGATGTCATGGTTGGAAATTGATTCTGTCTAGCCAACATTCCTTTTGCATGGCAGCAGTCACAACCTTCCTCCCCCTTTTGGGGTTGAGAATGCCTCTTTATGACTTCATTCCTATTGTTTAAATCACTTTGTATATGGAATTTTTTTTACGGCAGCCCAAGGTGACTAGTGTTTCTAGTTCTTAATTGTTAAGTAATCTGCGTGAGTGTGTATGATGTATCACCTCTGAAAAGGGAGGAAGATCTCTTGGATAAAGGCCAAGTGTCTAAGTTTTCTGAGAACCTATAGGCCCAGTGACAATGTTAGGCACATAGGAGGTACCCAATAAATACCTAAAATGTTTTAATCATGCTTTTTGTTTTTCATGTTTCTGATGCTTTGATTGTTACTGACCCTCCAGATTGCCTAGTCCAGAGGTGGCTAATTCCTAGATAGCAAACAACTCTCCTGTGAGTATGTATTTCATGTGTAGATTAACTAATCCAGACTCCCACTCCCCCTCACCTTCTCTGTTGACTCTGGGCCACATTATCCACCTGCTGCAGGAACCCCTGGCCTGGATACCAGGCAACTAGAGATGGCCTCTGTATCCTAGAGACCATGAATATGATTCAAGCTAGTCATTCCTAAATCTGTTTTGCCTGCTTCACTTATTTTTCCCATGGAAACCACAGTATTTTTTTTTCTCTCTCTCTTTCTCAAGAGAGATTTGCTCTAGGGTGCATGCTCTCATTGGAGAAACAGAGAAACAAAAAAGTGAGAAATCACCCTCTAGGTGAGATGGTCACCCTGCAATCCCTTCTCCTGGGGAAATTGATCCCTTCCAAATTGATTTTATGAAGGCTCCATCACCCTCATCCCCAAAGCAAACAGGGACATAACAAAAAATGGGAAACTAGAGAACAATATTTCTGATAAATATAGATGCACAAATTATGAAAAGATACCAGCAAATAATATCTAGTGACACATTAAAAAGATTATACATGGCTGGCAGGTGGCATGGTGGTTAAGGAGCTGGACTACCACATGGGGGCAACCATGGTTTGAATCCTTGACCTGGTGGCTTGCTTCCTCACTTTCCCTTTCTTTTTCTCTCTGGTCAAATTAAAAAAATATATGTATATATGTGTGTGTGTATACACACATACACACTATGATCAGGTAGGCTTTATTCCAGGGATACAAGGATGTTCAACATACACAAACCTATTAATGTCATACACCATATTAACAGAAAGATAAAAACAATATGATCATATTAATCAATGAAGAAAAAGCGTTTGCTAAAATACAACATCCCTTCATGATTAAGACTCTCAGCAAAATCACCACAGAAGGGACATTTTTCAACATAATAAAAGCCATCTATGGGGACCAGCAGTTAACGTAATGGCTATGTCGCTGGACTCCCACGTAGTTGACTGTGGTTCGAGTCCCGGACCTGGTGGCTTAAACTCACTCTGGGCGCGTGTGTGTACATGCCCAAGATCCTGAGAGGAGAATGGAGGAGAAGGGATTGTGGCATGGCCATCCCCCCGGGGGGTGATTTCTCGCTTTCTGTCTCTCTGTCCCTCTCTGTCTGGAGAGCGCATGCTCCCTATAGCGAAAACCTCTCCAAAAAAAAAAAAAAAAAGCCATCTATGAAAAACCCATAGCCAACATCATACTGAATGGGGAAAAACTGAAAGCTTTTCCACTAAAAACAACAAGACAAGATTTCCCACTTTCTCCACTCCTTTTCAATAGAGAACTGGAAGTTCTAGCCAATGCAATCAAATGAGAATAAAAGAAAAGGTATTCAAATAGGGAAAGGAGTGAAATTATCTTTATTTGCAGATTACATGATTATGTACATGGAAAACCCAAAAGACTCTACAAAAAAACTCCTGGGGCCAGCAGGTGGCGTGGTGGTTAAGGCGCTGGACACTCCTACATGGCTGACCATAGTTTGAGTCCCAGACCTGGTGGCTTGCTTTCTCACTTTCCCTCTTTCTCTCTGTGTCTCTCTCTGGTAAAATGAAAAAAAAAAAAAAAAAAGAATGAATAAATAAAATAAAATGAAATAAAAGAACTCCTGGAAGTCATAAATGAATATAGTAAAGTGGCAAGATACAAAATCAACATATAAAAATCTATAGCATTTCTATACACCAACAGTGAACAGAATCAGGTAGAATTGAATAAAGCAATTCCATTTGCAAAAGCCACAAAAGAAATAAGACATCTAGGAGTAACCTGACCAGAGAAGTCAAAGATCTTTACTTGGAAAACTATGAGAAACTGAAAAAAGAAATTGAAACTGACACAAAAAAGTGGGAAGACATCTCACATTCCTAGATTGGAAGAATTAGTATAATCAAAGTGTCAATCCCCCCCAAATTAATCTGCAAATTTATTGCAACCCCAATCTAATTACCAGAGATATACTTCACAGATTTAGGAAAAAACAATCACAGAATTCATCTGGAATCATGAAAGACTTCATATAGCCAAATAATACTGTGCAAAAAGAATGGAGCAGGAGTCATTTCACTCCCTGACCCCAAAATATATTACAAAGCTATGATAATTAAAAACAAACAAGCAAACATGATATTGGCACAAAAACAGGAATGTTAATCAATGGAACAGAATAGACACCCCAGAAATGAAACCTGAAACATGCAGCCAACTGATTTATTTTTTTCAGCTAATTACATCAGTTTAAATAGCTTCTGCTCAGCAAAAGAAATAATAGAGTGAATTAGCAACCCTTGGAATGGAAGAAAATATTTGAAAACTATCCTTCAGATAAGGTACTGACAACCAGAACACACAGGGAGCTCAAACTCAAATTTTTATGTTACCTGAAAAAAAAAAAATCAACCCAATTAAAAGATGGGAAAATGAACTGAACAGACAAATCTGTAAGGAAGACATATGAACAGCCAAAAACCATATGGAAATATGTTCAACATCTCTTATCATAAGGGAGATGTAAATCAAAACCACAATGAGATACCATCTAGCTGCAGTCAGAATGGATAAGATTAAAAAAAAATAAAAACTGGGACCAGCGTATGGCATAATGGTTATATCACTGGGTTCCCATGTAGTTGACCACAGTTTGAGTCCTGGACCTGGTGGCCTAAAACTCACACTGGGCATGTGTGTGCCCAAGATCCTGAGACGAGAATGGAGAAGGAATTGTGATGTGGCCATCCCCCATGGGGAGTGACTTCTCGCTTTCTGTCTCTCTAGCAAGTGCATGTCCCCTATAGCAAAAATCTCTCTTAAAAAAACAAACTGATAAGTGCTAGGGAGGTTGTGATGAAAAAGAAACTCTCATATTTGGTGAGAATGTAAATTAGTACAGCCACTGTGGAGAAAAATATGGAAGTTCTTCAAAGACCTACACACAGAACTACCATATGATCCAGTTATTCTGCTAGGTATCTACTCAAAGGATAGGAATACACTCAGTCGGAAAAGTACTTGTACATTTATGTTTATTATAGCATTATTCATTAATTGTTAAGATATGGAATCACCCTACATGTCCACAAAAAGATGAATGGATTGAAAAAGTGTGGCATGTACACACTATGGAATACTACTCAGCTATAAAAAAATGAGACCTTGGTATTTGATAAAAAGTGGATGAATATGGAAGACTTACAGCTAAGTGAAGCAAGTCAGACTATGAAAGAGAGGCATTGTATGTCCCTACTTAATATATACTGAATGTCTGCACTCTATGGCAGAAGCTGAAAGATTGGAAGATAATAAAAGCATGGAGAACAATTGTGGACAGTAGAGGCAGTGTGCGATGAGGGTGGGAAAAGGGAGAAGGTGAGAGGAAGGGAATCAAGGAGAAAAAGAAGCAAAACATTTAAGGGACACAAAAATGGAAAACTTTTATCTGTTGATAATGTGTATGATAGTGTCTTTAACTGGCCTAATATACAGAGTATTCATGCTGAGAAAATTCATTTTGCAGGCTGTAATGTTACACAGTGATTGAATGTATAACAAAAAATTATAAAATAAAAACTAATAAAAATGGCACTAGGTTCAAAACACTAATAGAAAATTTCTGTTCCTTCCCAGATTTCTTCCTCCCTCCCTAAAGTCCCACTGTGTTGGGCTCTGTCTGGGACCTGCCTGCTCTCAGGACTCAGAATGGTTGTACCTCCACTTAGAACTTGGTCATGAGCTCTGCAGCCTGAGATGGTCTTCCTCTCTCTTGAGCTCAAGCACTCTCTTATTTCTGTTTCTTATCTCCCCATTGATACTTCCCACCAAGTACTGTTTGTTTTCTTTGTTGCAGTGTTTTGACAAGTGTTTATTGATCACCAAACTACTTTGTTCTTCTCAAATCCCCCATATTCTTGGTTCTTGGCTGTAGCCAGTCCAACATACCTAGCTGGGGTCCCGGGTTTGAAATGCTGATGCCCAAGTGGCACAGTGGGAACAAATTAATTGCACAGGAAATGTCCTATAGTTTTCATTTTCAAGAATCTCTTTTGAAGAAGTGTCCTAAAGCCTCCTCTGGTCACTGATCAGACTGATTTGTGTTTGTCCTTTTGAGTTTTCAAATCATGCTGGAGTTAACCTAAGAGTTTCACAAGTATATACGTCAGAAACAAGAGCCTCTCGAATCAAGATCTTGCTCTTTAGAAGTACAATCATCCATCACCCTCCTATTTATTCCCCTCAAGATTTCCCACAGGGGCATTAGGCTCATCACCCCAGCAACCCAGAAACTTCAAATTGTCCTTTGGGCTTCACTGATGTTTCTTACAGTTTATGAAAAAGGGTGACCAGAAATGAACTCTGATGATGCTAAGTGGAAGATTCTTTCTCCAGAGCAGGTAGCCTACAGAGCATGCCAAAGGTTCCCCTCGGATAAATTTCAGCAGTGTTCAGAGGTTGTAGAGATTGGATCCTCTGTGAAACTGCAGACAGAAGAGGGTGATGCTGGTACAAATCTAATGTTCTGCTCTCTGCTTAGTTCTCATAGCTATCCTTTGCTTCATGGGTGAACCTGGGTTCTTTTTAAAATTTTTACTTATTATGATTTTTAACTTACATATAGTCATTATACATCTTTGTAGAGTGACTGCTTTTTTTAAAAATTATTATTTATTTATTTTTATTTATTCATTTATTTTAATTTGACCAGAGAGAAACACAGAGAGGGAGAGAGAGGGAAAGGGAGAAAGGAAGCTGCCAGGTCCGGGACTTGAACTGTGCTCGACCGTGTGGGAGTGCCCAGCACCTTAACCACCATGCCACCTGCTGGTCCCAGGAACAGTATGTTTTTAAAAGTATGTGTGTGTGTAACAAATTGAGGATATAAACATATTTATCATCATCAACATTTAACATTACATTATGTTGTGAACATTCAAAATTTGCTCTGCTGGTTATTTTGTAAGTATATGCTGAATTGTCAATGATGTTCTTTACTGTGAAATACAGTTCTAACAAAAAGAAATCTAGGGGGTGATTTTTCACTTTCTGAAAATCGGACAGTTAAAAAAGTCAAATAAACTAATGAGGATTTTTTTTTTTTTTTTTTTGCTATAGGGCACGTGCGCTCGCCAGACAGACAGAGAGAGCCAGAGAGACAGAAAGCGAGAAGTCACCCCCCAGGGGGGATGGCCACGCCGCAATTCCTTTTCCTCCATTCTCCTCTCAGGATCTTGGGCACGCATGCACACACGCCCAGCGTGAGTTTTAAGCCGCTGGGTCTGGGACGCGACCTGCGGTCGACTACGTGGGAGTCCAGCGACATAGCCATTACGCTAACTGCTGGTCCCCCATTAATGAGGATGGTTTTTGAAAACAGAAATCTTAACATAGCCAATGAAAGAAGAATTTGTAATTTCAAGGTGGAGGATTGTGGGAGATAAGAGTTTATTATCTGAAAAGATCTGTGGTTTCATCATTGGTTCAGTTAGAGATAGGGAAACTTGTACATAATAGAACTTCATTAGAAAGAGATTTTAAAAAAACTTACTCAGGAGCAGCAGTTAGCGTAATGGCTATGTTGCTGAACTCCCATGTAGCCGAATGCAGTTCAAGTCCCAGACCTGGTGGCTTAAACTTAAGCTGGGCACATGTGCATGAGTGCCCAAGATCCCAAGAGGAGAATGGAAGAAAAGGGATTGTGGTGTGGCCATCCCCCCGGGAGGTGATTTCTCGCTTTCTATCTTTCTTGTCTGTCTTGCTGGCGAGCGCACACGCCCTATAGCAAAAACCTCTCCAGAACAAACAAAAAACAAAAAACAAGCAAACAAAAAATCCCTTGCTCATTGTGAGTGCTTATAAGACCATAATATTGTACTGTGGATAAAGAAATAAGTCCTCCAAAAAACAAAGACAAAACAAAATTGGAGATGTTTAAAAGTGAAGACATGAGGGCCAGCAGATGATGTGGTGGTTGAGATGCTGGACTCCTACATGGCCAACAGTGGTTCAAGTCCTAAACTCAGTGACTTGAAACTTACACTGGGTGCATTTGCTTACATGCCCGAAATCCAGAGAGGAGAATGGAGAAGGGGTTGAGGCATGGCCATCACCTCTAGGGGGGTGATTTCTCACTTTCTGTCTCTCCAAAGCATGCAAGCATCCTATAGCAAAAGTCTCAAAGCCAAAAACAAAAAGTGAGGATATGATAAAATCAGTGATTTGGTGATTTATAGGTCTACAAAGTTCTTGATTTTAGCATACTTTAAATTTATTCCAAAGAAAGACTCAAATACTTGTAACATTTTGGACTTTTCCTCTGATAACTGTATTATATGATGAATAATAGTTATAATAATAAATACAAATGCTGTATGAAACCTGTAGAGACAATTACCTATTAAATAAATGGTGAACCTGTACTTACACCTGCTTATGTGCAAAATATTTAAATCTGAATTTTTAAACTTTTAGTTAGGTAATTTAGTCCATTGACATTTCAATGTTATTATTGATACAAGTGAACTCATCTTTGTCATTTTGTTCTTTTTTCCCCTAATTGTTTCCTGTTCTATTAATCTTCCTTTAGTTTTTCTGGTATAGTAGTCCCTTAGTATTCCCTGAAGTGCTGATTTAGTTTTGGTGAATTCTTTCAGCCTTTGTTTATCTAGGAATGATTTTATTTCTCCTTCCCACTTGGAAGATAATCTTACTAGGTGTAGTACTCTTGGCTGAAATTGTTTTTCTTTCAGAGTTTTAAATATGTCTTCCCACGCGTTGCTTGCGTGCATTGTTTAAGTTGAGAGGGCTGATGTTAGTCTGATGGGATAAGCTTTGTAAGTAAGTTGCTGTTTCTCTCTTGCCATTTTTAGAATATTGTATTTGTCTTTGATTTTTTTTTCCTCACCTATTTGGCTATGGTATACCTTGGAGAGGATCTTTTTCTTTGCATCTGTCGGGTGTTCTTTGTATTTCCTGTATTTGAATGTCTGTATACCTCTCTAAATTTAGAAAGTTTTCTGCTAATATAGCATAAAAGAGATTTTCTAGGTCTTACCTGTATTTTTGCTTCTAGAATACCTGTTATGTGACTATTTGTTTCTAGGAATTCCCATATGTTGTCCTCTTTTTTTTTTTCTTTTCAGTTGCTTGGACTAAATTTGAGGTTTTGGTTTCAAGATCAGAGATTCTTTCTTCTGCATGGTCTAATCTGCTGTTGATGCTTTTGAGGGAGGTTTTGCCTTCCTGCATCATATTGTTTATCTCCAGAAGTTGTGTTTGATTCTTTTTCAAGGTGTCTGTCTCTTTATGGAGTTTCTCCTTCAAGTCATGGAAGGATTTTCCTATCTCCTGGAATTGGTTGTCTATTTTCTCTTGCATGTAATTGAATTTTGTTACAATGAATATTCTGAATTCTTTTTCTGACATTTCTGTGATCTCTTGGGTTTTGTTTACTATTGGTGAGGAGTTATTATGTCCTATGTGGAGGAGGTTTTTCCTGATTTTCTCTTATTGGGACTCTACTTTGATTTTTAATTATCTTGTGATATATGTACTTCTTCCTACATTTTTGGAATGTGTTGCTATAGTTGTGTGCTCCTGCACTTCCCTGTGGTATGAGTTAGCTCTGTGCCACTGCTCTACTGTGGGTGGGAGTGTGAAATCTACAGTGGGAGTTTGGGATTCAGGTTTTCAGAGGAGTTTCTCTCCTTTTACTGCTGGAGGATGGGGGGGGGTTGTGGGGAGAGAATTCCTCCAAAATCTCACTATCTTCAGGTATTTAGTTCCTATATACCCAAATCTCTCTGCTCCTAATGTGGCTGAAGGCTGAGCTGGATAGGTAGACTGGAAGGTGGTAGCCCAATTGGCCTGCTATGCATTATGAAGGCTACAGCAGCCCCTTTTTCCCCACTGCAGGCTGGGTGGGATTCCCTGATGATCAGCTCAAGCCAGGTAGCCTTTGCTTCCAGATTGCTCCTTCTATATCTGGGGCTGTAAGAACCAGGTGGTAGTCCTTGAAAGTCAGAGCAGGCCTTCCTCCCCACTGCAGGCTGGGTGAAGGTTTCTGCTGATCAGTTCAGGCCAGGCTGATTCTGGATTACTTTTTAAATTAAACATTTGTTTTGAGCATTTGTAGATGAATCTGTGGTCTTTTTTTTTTTTTTTTTTTTTTGTTTTTTTCTATAGGGCATGTGCACTTGCTAGAGAAAGACAGAGAGAGAAAGAGAAAGAAAAAGTGAGAAATCACTCTCCTAGGGGAAATGGCCATACCACAATCCCTTTTCCTCCATTCTCTTCTCAGGATTTTGGGCATGCACACACACATACCCAATGTGATCTTCTAACTGCCAGATCTGGGATTCGAACTGTGGTTGGTCATGTGGGAATCTAGTTCCTTAACCACCATACCACCTGCTGACTCTACCCCTGCAGTTTTAAGTAAAAACATAGGGAGGGCCCTTGTACTCTTAGCCAAGTCTTCTCCAGTGGTAACTTTTGCAAGATTAGGTCAGGGTTGGGGGAGGGTTCCTAGGCAGAAGAAGGGGAGTGGAGGGGGCACTGTTCCTTACTGACAAGTGAGGATAGAAGTCCAGCACTCCCATTCAGTGTCTGCAGACACCAAGGTTTTTCTTTTTTTTTTTTTTTAATTTATTTTTAGTTGCTGGGGTACACATAGGCTCATCAGAGAGAGACTTAGAGGCAGAGAAAGAAAGCACACCTGGGTTGTGGTGTAATAATTTTTCCTGCATTTCTCCATCTCATTAGGATTTGGGGCACTCATGCACATGTTCCCTGTGTCTTTTTCAAACTGCTGGGGCCAGGATTTGAACTGTTTGGCCTTGTGGTATCCAGCTCCCAATGCTTAACTACTGTGTTGCATGACCCATCTACACTTCTTGATTCTTCTTACTTGTAATGTCCAGAATTTTTAGTTGACTTAGATGGAAAAATAGGAAAAAAGTATATCTATCTTTTTTAGAAACAGAAGTTACCAGGTATCTTTTCTTTTTTAAACATGATCTTTCTCTTGCTGACCTCTACATGATCTTTCTCTTGCTGACCTCTCTGACACTCTAGTCACACCTGACAGAATAGAGATAAATACACAAATGGACAATGACCAGATCATAAATAAAAATAGAACTTTGACCCACAATCTACAGCAATCTGCCCAGGGAATCCCTTATCTACAATAAGACCCAGAAAGCTAACCTGCTATAAGTCAGACTTGCAGGAAGCCAGATTGCTATCCCTAGTGACAATCCAGGAAGTTAAACAATTACTTCTGTAATAGTCAGCCCCTGTGGCCAGGATCTGATTAATATGTGACAACCTCCTTAATCTTTGTCCCTGCTTTCAATTTAGCACTAAGCTGAGAAAGCCAGATTAATAAAAGTTACTACGAACCCCTAACTAATCACGTAGGACACACATATCTATTGATAATCCAGGTACAGCTTCCCTATGCCAATAGTCTCCCATCAGGGAACACCTCAAGCCTTTCCTTTTCTTTCCTACCGTAAAACTTTCTCAGTTCTTTGCCTGCTTTTGACTCTCTGCCCATAGACTAGTGGCTGTGGCTAGCTCTTTTGTTGTAGCAAACTCAGAACAAATAGCTTTTGCTTCTCTCAGTTGGTTAGTCTTGGTTTATTTCCATTTGGTGTTTATAGGCTGTTTACTTCCTGATTCTTTAGCTAGAGAGAGAACGTTTTTCTTTGTTTATTGTTGGCATTTCTAGGTTACTGGCTATATCAGCTACATGTCTGGGATTTATGAGACAAAAAAAGAAAAAAAATCCAGCAAACTCATCATGGTGTCAGTCTTTGGGTCTTAAGCCCCTCTACTTTTTGGAACATTCTTACATGTAATATCCAGGATTTTTAGTTGTACTTAGCAAAAGGAATAGGAAAAGTTCATCTACATCATCCTTTTTGGAAGCATAAGTTCCTAAGTATTTTTTATACTTTTTAAAAGTTTGTTTCTTCCAAGAGAGAGTGAAACAGGCAGCCAGAGTGAAACAGACAGCACCCCTAACAGGGTCTTGAAGACATGATAATGGCGTGCATGTGCCCAGTGTACTCAGGGAGGTCTCTGGACTCTAAAACCTTCCCATGTGGGTCAACCTTGCAGAGCATCGTATTTTACCATTGTGCTACTGTCTGGCCCATCTTTTAAACACAAAATACCATGATCTGTCCTTTGCTGACTTCTCAAGTATTTTGTCACACTCTGCTTTGTGCCTAATGCTCAAACAACAGAGCTGTTTGTAGCAGACCTGTCACAATTTGTTCAGGTTTCTCTGCATGTGCCAGGCTTGTCCTAGGCTCTTTAAATATTACAATTATGAGTTAAGTACTAGTATTAAAGAGGTGAAGAAACTAACAACCAAATTCAGTAACTTACCTATGGTCACCCAGCTAACGAGTCACAGAGCCTGGCTTTGGCCCCGGCAGCATGGCTCTAACGCTGTGCCCCACAGAGCACCAGCTGCTGCCTCCCTGCATTTCCCTTACATGGTGGCTCTCTAACGTGAGGGCTGTCAGGATCTCCTCCAGGGCTTAACCACACTGATTGCTGTCCCTCCCTGCCCCACAATCGTGATTCATCAGGTTTGGGGTGAAGCTTGAGAAGTTGCTTTTCTAACAAGTTCCCAGGTGACGCTGACACTGCTTGCTTTCAGGAACCACACATTGTGAACCAATTTCACCTTCTCTTTCACCCCAGTTTGCTCTGCTAGTTGTTACACAGCCTTTAGAAGCAACACGAGTCTCATCTCACCGAATTTAGAGGACTCTTTGTTCTGTCACCCAAGCTTCCTTAGTAGTCTCCAACTATCTCACTCATCATAGTTGCCACATTGTACGCAGATTGCCATTCATATGTCTCATTTCCATCCTCTGACCCCCTTAAGGGCAGAGAAGTCTGAAGAACCTGGTATAAATTATTCATCTTTGGGGACTGGCAGGTGGCGTGGTGGTTAAGAGTGCTGGACCCTCACATTGCCAACAGCAGTTCGAGTTCCAGACCTGGTAGCTTGGTTTCTCACTTTCCCTCTCTCTCTGTGCACTCTCTCTCTCACTCTGTCCCTCTCTGGTCAAAATGAAAAAAAGATAAAATTCAATAAAATAATTCTTTAAAAAACATTCGTCTTTGTAGACACAGCTGGGGGCCATTTTTAAAAATGAGAATCCTGGGCTCAGCTCCCTTATTTTCTCTCAGTAGATTTGGGGTGGACCCAAGAATCTGCCCTTTAAACAAACAAGTTACATGATTCTGATGCAGTTAGTCCACTTTGAGAAATTGCCTCAGAAGATTGCATTGTGTTTGGTACTAAATAAGTGCTCAATAATTACTTATTAATTAGATTTATTGAACTGAATTTTGAAATAACATGGTAATACCTGGTCTCCTTCCCCCACCACACACACATTTTATTGATTCACAAAATACCTTAAACTAAAAATATGGACAAAGCTGGAGTCTAGTTACAATGCACTGTAATTTTCTTCTGAAACTTTTAAAAAATTAATTAATTAATTAATATTAATTCCCTGAGCATTGTCACAGCATACAAAATGTGATTTTCCATCCAGAATATACTGCATAATGGCTTAATCATATATGTTATCGTCAATAATTTTCCATTTCTAGTTTCATATATATATATTTTTTTTTAACCCCTATTTCTTGCCCTCTGCCATTTCCCACG
>NW_006160110.1:1609431-1613444 GCF_000334495.1 Tupaia belangeri chinensis | reverse complement strand
CTTTCAAGGGAGATTTTGACTTCTTGTATTATAGACTTCATCTCTAGCAGTTCCGTTTGAGTCTTTTGTAAAGCGTGTAATTCCTCTTTTAGATCTTGCAAGAATGTCCTCATCTCCTGGAACTCATCAACTTCAAAAGCACAAAGTAGAAAACTGTGTGGCTCGCTTGCACGCCACGCAAAAAATCTAGTTCACTGGAGCCATGTGGAACCTTCTTCTGAAGGCCTGGCTTCTTCTTCCTGGGTGGGAGGAGCAGAGCGATAATTAACAAGATGAAGGGTGGACCTGAGAGCCAGAGAAAAACTGCCTTTTAAAAAAAAGTGTAAAAAGGAAAAATTACAAAAAAAAAAGGAAAGACAGAAGCAGGGAGAGACAGGAACCGAGACACATAGACAGAGATAGAAGGCTGGGGGTGCAGGGGGGGCTCCCTACCACTAGCTCATTTGTTGGAGGCTGAATTATCAGTAGAAAATCTTCATTCCCTGAAAAATCTAGTTTGCTGGAGCTATGTGGAACCTTCTTCTGAAGGCCCAGCTTCTTCTGCCGCTAGCTTGTTTGCTGGAGGCTGAATTATCAGTAGAAAATCTTCATTCCCTGAAAAATCTAGTTTGCTGGAGCCATGTGGAACCTGCTTCTCAATTTTTGTTTTTGTTTTTGTTTTTTAGGTTTTTGCCTTGCAGCATGTACACTAGCTCGAGTTAAACTCCAGTCCTTTAATCTCTGGCCCAATTTGTCCTGCCGCCGTGGTGGAAGGCCCCCGTGAGTACCTCTCTATATATACTATTTCTCACCTTCTGCCATTTCCACCCTTCTCCCACACTATCTCAGGTGTCTACAGTTGTTTTCCATTCCTTTTTCCCCACATTTTATTGATTCACGAATTTTCTTAAATAATCTAGCTACTTTCAATAGCAAGTTCAGGTGGTATATACTTATCTGTGAATACATGTCTGACTTTAGGCATGGAACTCTGACTAGAATGAGTATACTATAAGGAAGCACCTTGCTTAAAAATACCTTAAATAGGTATTTTTAATATATTTTTTAATTTTGAGAAAAGCAGTTTTATCTTTAATAAGTCAAAGAAATGCTAATAAACTTTACTTAAAACTTAAAGCTGGGAAACAGGTTAGGATTCCGTTCAAATAGTAGATACATGAACTTATCGGCAGCTCAAGACAGGACAAAGATTTTTAAAACCAGAAAACAAAGCCTAGAAGAAAGTCAGCAATATTTTAGTCAAAAGTCATAAAATGCTATTTCATGAGTTCAGTCTCATGTACTTTATCTTCTGTTGTGGTTTGATCTTCCCAATTGATTTCTGGGATATGATACTCAACTCCAGACTTGTCCCTATGATTTAATTGGCTATTTTCTTAGTTTTGAACTCTTATTTCTGTATGCCTGTATTTAATTTTCATGGTATAGCACTCACTTGAGAACTTCTTGGAGATCTGGTCTGGTGTTGGTAAATTCTTTCAGGTTTTGTTTATCTGAGAATATTCTTGTCTTTTCTTCTCATATGAAGGATAATCTTGCTGGGTATGGTATTCTTGGTTGAAATTGCTTTTCCCTTAACACTTTGAATATATTTTCCCATTCTTTCCTTGCTCACATTGTTTCCAATGAAAGGTCCCCTGTTAGCCTGATGGGGTATCCTTTGTAGGTAACTTGTCTATAAATCTATAACAGGTGGTATATTAATGCTGGCAAATAAAAGGTAGTATAGTGAATACTCATCATTGTCAGACATTTTCATAATTAACTATTTCCAGAACACACTTACTATGTGTTGGTAACAAACCCCCTTTGGATCCTGCTTTCTTCAATAGCTAATTTTCACCGAGAAAATGGACTGTCAAGTGATCTAATGAGTACCCTGTGCTACAAAGTCTAAGATTATCTCTCCTGCATCTGAGAAAGAAATGCTCGTCTTTTGAAGTAGAGAAAGAGAAATTCTTCCTTTTTAAAGCTGGCCTTTCCATCTGATGTGTTTACCATCCTCTTTTCCTC
Organism: Tupaia belangeri chinensis; assembly: GCF_000334495.1. Lineage (NCBI taxonomy): Eukaryota > Metazoa > Chordata > Mammalia > Scandentia > Tupaiidae > Tupaia > Tupaia belangeri. The sequence continues at coordinate 1,611,431 of NW_006160110.1, read as the reverse complement.
CACTCAAATCTTGATCTTGTGTGAGTTCCCTCTCCTTTGACCCAACAGCTGTATTTATTGAGTCTTTCTCTTAGTTTATAGGCATAATTGTGTCTTTCCAAAATGGAATAAAGCAAAATCAAAACACTATCTCTCCACTTCATTATCAACTCTACTACCCTGTTTCCTTCCTTCCTTCCTTCCTTCCTTCCTTTCTTTTTTTTTTTCTTTTTTTTTTTTTTTTTGCTATAGGACGCATGCACTTGCCAGAGAGACAAAGAGAGACAGAAAGCAAGAAATCACCCCAAGGTGGGGATGGCCATGCCTCAATCCCTTCTCCATTCTCCTCTTGGGATTTTGGGCACTCATGTATATGTGCCTAGTGTGAGTTTTAAGCTTCCGAGCCCAAGACTCAAACTGAGGTCAACTACATGGGAGTCCAGTGACGTAACCATTACACCATCTGCAGGTCCTAGCTGTCAAACTTCTTAAAAGAGGAATGAAATAGAATTTCTGGAAGGAAAAAGTCTATATTCCCATTGTACATATTAACTTCCATTCTTCAAATTCCATTTGAAATCTGACTTTTGGCTTGAGTTTCTGCAGAAGCTGCCCTCGCCAATTGTTGCTGCGTTAAATGCAGAGGGCACTTAAAGTTTTCATCCTTTTGACGTCTTTTTGGTATCTTAATGCAGTTAAGCACCAGCTCCCTCTTAAACTTTTGTTTTCTTGGCTTCTATCACACTATTGACTTCCAACTTTTCTTGTCTAATTGCTTCTTTTCAATCTCTTAATATGTCTTTTATATTCTATCTCTTAAATATTTGTATCAAGCCACGACATTTCTCTGATTATTTTATTATGCCAAAATATTCCATAACATACAATTTATTTTTTTTAATTTTAAAAGAATTATTTAACTTTATTTATTTATTTATTTAAATTTGACCAGAGAGGGACAGAGTGAGAAAGAGAGAGAGTGAGAGAGAGCGTGAGAGAGTGAGAGAGGAAAAGTGAGAAAGCAAGCCACCAGATCTGGGACTCGAACCGTCGTTAGCCATGTAGGAGTCTGGTGTCTTTAATCACATGTCATCTGCTGGCCGCACAATTTATTGTTTTAACCATTAGTTTTTTTCCCTTTATTCATGATACAGTGCATGTGTGTGAGATAGGGAAGGAGAGTGAACTAGAGAAAGAAAACACTCCTGGGGTTTGGTCACACCATACTCCTCCTTCCCCCCGGTCACCCATCCTTTTAGGATCTGGACACAGGTGTGTACTTTATACATTTTTTCAGACCATGAGGCTGAAACTCAGACACTTATCCAGCATCCACTTCTGTTTTACATCTTTAATCATATGTTTTATCCATGCTGATCATTATTCTCTTCAATTTCAGATAATATTTGGAGTCTCAGTATCTTTACATGTGCTATTTTTTTTCTCCTAGAAGCAGAAGATTTATACATTCTATTTATTTTTGAAGAAGCAGGTACTGATGTCATCCTTTCATTACCCACTCCCCCTCTCCGCCCCTCTCGGGAGGAGATAGTACTGGAAAGTGTCTCAAGTTAGGTTCCTGTGGTTTTCCACATTGTATCATACGGCTGAAGGGCTCACAGTTCATTAGGGCCACTCGCAGAGATGAGGGGGGCTCAATGTCCCTCTGTATGACCCAGTAAAATTTTCTTTGAATCCTTGCTGGAAATGCAAAAGAAATGTATTGTAATCTTTCTTTTCTTTCCTAACATTCTGATCTTTGGAAAATGAACGTCACTTACTGAACTGGGGTGATGTTATCTACTGTGCAGGAGTTGGAACAATACATGAAAAGTGTATGTGCAAACCTTTTATAAGGTGTAAGTGCTGTAAGTATTTGTTACTATTAATTTATACTCCATTCCTTTTTGTATGTCTCTTCTCTCACTTTCCTCTTGCTTCACCTTTTATGAAAATTTATGATAGAGAGCAAATGAGACAGAAGAGAGAGAGAGAAACAGAGAGAGAGACAAAGGGAAAGA
>NW_006160110.1:1590616-1609170 GCF_000334495.1 Tupaia belangeri chinensis | reverse complement strand
AAAAGAAAAGTACCCTTGGCAGGGTCTCCTCACACTGCAACACCCTCTATCAAGCCCTCCAGTTTGTTAAGCTTATGGGTGCCTCCACTCACCTGGTTTGTTATCAAGCTGACCCAGGGATCTGAAGCTGTGGCTAGTCTTGTGACTTCCAGAACTACTGTCCAGTTTGCTACTGATTGCATCACCAGACTGGGCCTCTTCTTTTCTCTGTGTTTTTCCTTTTCTCCTCCTATATTTTCAAATAGATTCTATTTTTTTTTTTTTCCCGCTTAGGACAGGTAAGTCAGACTCAAAAGCAATTTTAGCTTCATTTTGTACTTTATAAGGACCTGATCCCTTGAACTTGCCAAAAAAAAAAAAAAAATCATTCAGGATCTTAACAATGTTTATATTTTCCCCATTTGCTCAAATTTCTCTTCTGGGCATTAGCCATCATTCCTAGCTTGGGAAGAGTTCTCTAACTTACATAGTCTCTTTGTTTTGGGACTTTAAAAAGAGATTTTCTGTGTAACATTGTCAACTGATTAACCTTTAGTCCTGAAAAAAAAAAATGAGAATATCGAAGCAGTAATATTTTCAGCTGTTTTCCACTGAAGGGTACATCAATCATAGAAATGTCTTTGACTCCTGTTTGGTTACTGCACCAACAATTGAGTATAACTTTCTGACTTAGAGGGAGATAATGGTTTCTTGGGATAATAAAGCTGTCAGGAGGAGGGAGACTTTCATCTAACTAGATAAAAAATGTGAAAGCACTGGGTGGCGGCACAAGGACATTGAGGAGATGGCAACATCTGGAGAATCTAGAGACCTCAACAGTCTTGTAATTTATGGCCCTCAGAGAAATGCACTGGGCCAGGTGCCTGGAAACCTGGGTTCTATTCTCACCCCATTACTAACTTCCAGAGTGACCTTGGGCAAGTTGCCTGAGCTTTCTTGGCTTCTTTTATTTATTCTGTAGTAAAGAATAATATTAATTTTGATATTTAGCCATTTGTTACCCAAGGAGAGTTTTTCTTTCTTTCTTTCTAATTTAGTAACTAAATAAGGCACTAATTTTGAAGCTGTTGCATAAATTCTATTTATTTTATTCATCTCATGTCTATACATAGCATGAGATGTATATATGTATTTGTACATTATATATACATATATAATTATATATATATAACATTATACAATAATTTACAAAGAGCTTTAATTTATTTTATTAGGAATTCATCAGACCTGGGATGCCAAGAAGTTTAAATGTTATGGATGTGCCAATTTTAAAGAAAAAAGGTACAGCTCAGAGAAACTGATACTTGCAGAATCACAACTTTAGGATCCTATGAATCACACTGTTTTTGTCCTATTTAATCACAGACCCAAAGGACAAAAAGGAAACTTTGCAAATAAAATCAGAGAACCTTGAAAATACAACTACTCAGGATTTATTTATACATGCACAAATACCAGAAGGACTGTGCATGCATGAGGGAGGGAGAGAGAGAGAGAGTGAGAGAGAGAGAGAGAGAGAGAGGGGAAGCACCTACCCTACTGGGGCATGATCATGCTGCCATCTTTCTTCTTTCAAATCTTCATGCCGTCAGGATCCTGGGCATGTACACAATAGTGTGTATTTGGCTTGTTTCCAAGCCCGTGGGCCTGGAACTTGAACCATGTAGAATCCAGCTTCTTCCTGTCTTAGTGACACATTTACCTTAGCAATCTTGTCTTATCACTTGTAACATTTATGTCAGTTATATTCTATTTTTTGAAATTGCTTGCTTTCTTTTAAGAGACAGTGATTCCTATGGTTACACATTTATTCATTTTCTGATTAATTCCACAAAAATTAAGTGCTCATGAGATGTCAGTCAATATGATGACTGACATATTGGGAGATACAGTGATAGGCGCATCAATTAGGTTTCTGCTTTCACTGGACCTTGAGATTGGGATGGGTGATAGAAAAATAATAGATATACAAACATCTGATTGCAATGGCGAATAGTGCTAAGAAGACACAGTACTGTCAGCTGTACTAATAGAAGTGGTGGTGGTCTTGTGAATGATCACACCTGATGTCATTATAGTTCCTAAGTCCCCTTTTATAACTTCCTTGAGGCCACTTCATCTGCTTCATCAACATCACCATCCCCTGCTGTGGTATGTATATTTTAAAACTTTTGTTTTCTTGTTTATTTTTTTATCTTTTCAATTGTTGTAAAATATGCATAGCATTAAATGTGTCATCAAAACTACTTTAAATGTATAGTTCAGCAATTTTATATATATTCACATTGTTATGAAATAAGTCTCTAGAACTTTTCATATTGTAAGACTCACTTTGAGTATTTCATATCATACAGTGCAGTCATGCGTTGGTTAAGAAAAGGAATATGTTCAGGGGCTGGCAGGTAGTGTGGTGGTTCAAGCGCTCGACTCCCATATGGCTAACTGAAGTTTGAATCCCAGACACAGCAGCTTGACAATCATGCTAGACATGTGTGCATGTATGCCCAAAATCCTGAGAGGAGAATGGATGAGGGATTGTGGCATGACCCCTTGAGGGGTGATTATTCGCCTTCTCTCTCTGTGTCTTTTTGGTAAATGCACATGTCCTATGGCAAAAATTAAAAAAAAAAAATAGAAAAGGGAAGGATATTGATATATGCTGAGAAATGTGTCTTAGGTGATTTTTTCATTGTGCAAATGTTGTAGAATATCCTTTTTACCTAGGCTATATGGATATCCCATTATACTCTTAGAGGACTGTGTCTTTCAGTGACTGGCTTAGTTCACTTAGCATAATCTCTTTAAAGTTTATCCATGCTGTAGCTTCTGTCTGAATTTTCTTCCTCTTTCAAGCTGAATAATATTCCTTTGCATGTATATACTACACATTGTTTATCTACTTGCCATAGGACAATTGAGTTGCCTTATCTCTAGGATAGTAGTATTATATTGCCATATAATACTGTTATGAACATGGACATACAAATATCTTTTCAAAACACTGCTTTCAATTATCTTAGGTATTGTTTTAGTCTATTTTTCTGTTATTATAAATAAATAACTGCAGACTGGATGATTTATAAAGAGTACTTATTCAGCTTATGATTTTGGAGGTTCAAGGTCAAGAGGCTGTGTTTGGTGAGGGCATTCTTGCAGATTGGAACTCTGCACAGTAGCAGGTGGCACAGCATGAGGGCAAGAGCAAGTCTCAGCTCTGGTCTCTCTCCCTTTTATAAAGCCACTAGAATTCAGTCATGAATGACCCACCCTGATGACTTATCTAATCCTAATTATGTGAAAAAGGCCCCTTCTCTTAATACTATAGTTGGTTTGTTTTCATCCACCCTCTTAATACCATCACAATAGCAACCAAATTTCAGCACATGAATTATGGGGAGACACATTCCAATCATCACAGGTATATACTCAGTAGAGATGGGGTGATCACATGGTGAACTCTATTTTTAAGTTTTGAAGAACATATTTTGTCCTTGGTTTCTGGCCAGTGGTCAATGCAGGTCATGTCTGACCTATATCCATTTCTTACTTTTTTCTCTCCTTGGAAGATGTGTTATAACCCTGTGTACTTCTGCTTGTCCTTTTCCCTTTCCTGACCCACTCAGAACATACCTGAAAACTTACTTTATCTCTTTGACTAAGGCACATATATTTTGTCTTCTCCATTTCTTAATTCAGTGAATCATAGATCCCTAATTATGGTAGATAGTTATCAGTGATAACCTGAATATCAAGGCAAATAAAAACTCTTTGTTTACTAAACATAGTGGTAGTTAAGGCACTGGATTCACTGATGGCTGACTGCTGTTACAGTCCTGGACCTGGAGGCTTGAAAACCATGCCAGGTGCATGTACATGTATACCCAAAATCCCAGGAGGAGAATGGAGGAGAAGAGATTGCCATGTGGCCATCTCCCTTGGGGTGTGGGGGTTTCTCACTTTTTCTGCCTGTCTCTCTCTGGTGAGTGCACACGCCCCATGGTAAAAACCTAAAACAAACAAAATTCAGCGTAGAAACTAAAAAAGACAAAAAAGATTTGGTGCCATCAACCTCAAAGTACTTGGAATGTCCATGGCCTCCCCTCTGAGGTTTTCTAAATTTCTTTTACTCTCCAGCCTGCCTTTAATTAGTTCTTTTCCTCAAACTTTGGTATTCAATATAATGAAAAAAAAAATTTCTTATTCAACTCTATTGTTTTTCTGTTCTGTCTCATTATCAGTTTTGAAACATGCTGTTTTCTACATTTTTTATTGCAAATGTGCAAGATTTCAATTATATTAAGAACATTTCTAATCCTAGAATTCAATAATTTTGTATTATAGGACAAATAGGCCTTTTGAAGACTAACTTAAGAACTTAACCACAGTTGGGACCAGCAGTTAGCGTAATGGCTATGCCGTTGGACTCCCATGTAGTTGACCACAGTTCAAGTCCTGGACCAGGTGGCTTAAACTCACGCGGGGCATGTGTGCATGCGTGCCCAAGATCCCAAGAGGAGAATGGAGGAGAAGGAATTGCCGTATGGCCATCACCCCGGGGGGTTATTTCTCGCTTTCTGTCTCTCTGTCTATCTGGCGAGTGCATGCGCCCTATAGAGAAAACCTTTCCAAAAAAAAAAAAAAAAGAACTTAACCACAGTTGGTAACATTATTTTTTTTTTCTCTATAGGGAGATCTTCTATGAGGTTTCAGTTTTAACCAACAGATATGTAAATAAATACTTAGAATATAAATCTTCTTTAAGTAGGACCATCATAATACAAACTCACTTTGGTGCTAGACTGTTTTATGTAGGATTACCTTTTCCAAAGTGCCTATAACAATCCCTTACACATAAGAGGTGTGCCATCGATATCAGGTAAGGAACTAAAAGAGGGATTCCACATTCCCTCTGGGCAATTCAGTTAGTATTTCACAGATTCTTTGTCTTCCACAGTGTAACTGAAATCAGTTTCTGTTTGCTTTGTTCTTTCTTAAGCTAGAAGCAACTGATCACCATTCTTATTATAAGTGTAATTAGTTTTTTTTTAAGTGTGAAATGCGAGCCATTCAGAAAGGTGCTGAAGATAATGAACCATGTATCCACCATTTAGATTCAATAGATAACATTTTATAGTATTTGCTTTAGATAGCTTTTTCCTAAAAAAAAATTACAGTTAAAACTTCTCTATACTAATGCATGTCTTTGTTCCTTCTCTTTCTTTCCCTTACTAGAGATAACTAACATCTTGAAGTTGGTTTATTTCCATCCATAATTTATTTTTTACTATGTACATGTGAATTTACAAATAATATTATTTTGTGCTTTAAAAGAGATATTAATAGTAAAATACTGTATGTAACTGTTATGGACAGTATCTACATACATATTATGTCCCCCCTAAAATTTATATGTTGCAGTCCTAACCTTAGTGTGTGTGTATTTGGAGACAAGCCTTTAAAGGGATAATCAAGATTAATTAAAGTCCTAAGGATGGGACCTTAATCCAATACCACTGGAGCCCTTTAAGAAGAGGAAATCGGGGGAACCAGCAGTTAGCGTAATGGCTATGTTGCTGGACTCCCACGTAGTCGACTGTGGTTCGCGTCCCGGACCCAGTGGCTTAAAACTCATGCCGGGTGCGTGTGCGTGTGTGCCCAAGATCCCGAGAGGAGAATGGAGGAGAAGGAATTGCGGTGTGACCACCCCCCCCCGAGGGGTGATTTCTCGCTTTCTGTCTCTATGTCTCTGTCTGTCTGGCGAGCGCATGCACCCTATAGCGAAAATCTCTCCAAAAAAAAAAAAAAAAAAAGGAAATCAGGACACAGAGGAACACAAGGATACGTGTGCACAGAACAAAGTCCAAGAGAGGACACAGTAACAAAGTGGCCATCTGCAAGCCAAGGAGAGAGGCCTTGGGAAATCAAACCTGCTCACCCCTTGATCCCTAAACTGTTGCATCTAGAACTATGAGATGATAAATTTCTGTTGTTTAAGTCACCCAGACCTTGGGACTTTTTTAGGGCAGCTCTAGAAAGTAATACTCCAGTTAAGTTTGAATTCAAAATAAACAACAAATAATCTGTTAGTACAGTCTTTATCAAATCTTGCACAGGATATACTTACTTTCAAAATTATTTGAAATCGCATGTGGAATGTTTTTTTAAGAGAGATTTCTGCTATAGAGTACATGTGCTTGCTGGAGAGACAGAAACATAGAGACAGAAAGTAAGATAATCACCCCCAGGGAGGATGACTGTGCTGCATTCCCTTCTTCTCCATTCTCCTCTAGGGATTTTGAGCATGCATGTCCATGTGCCCAGTGTGAGTTTTAAGCTGTTGGGTCTAGGATTTGAACCATAGTTGACTACGTAGGAGTCCAGTGAAGTAACCATTACGCCATCTGCTAGTCCTTAAAATTGCAGTTTAAGTGGTGTCCTGTATTTTATCTGGCACCTCTAGCTCCACTGGATGTTAACTTTCTATACTTCTAATAGTGTCAGTAGGAATGTTGACTGGGTCCTAGCATTGTATTTTGCACATAAAGAAATTGCAGATCTGAAAGTTTGGTGGCAACTTCAAGTCTGTCTGAAAGAGTAGTTCTCAATATTTTTCTGTTTCCACATTTCTAAAGCTTAGAACAGACTTCCCACATGCTGAGGACTTAAATGTCTGACTTAAAAACGGTGCCGTCTCCTGTTCACTATACCATCTCCTTTTAGTGTTCAGAATGATAAAGGCCCTAAAATCTAGAAGAGTCAGAATCCTAAAACAAAGGTTCCAATTTGTCCTATAGAATCCACTTTGGGATGCAGAAAAGTAGATTCAGATGTTTTGGAAACTTCATGGGACAGAAAGGGTTGTTAGGAATTAGTCAGTCTGTCTTTCTCACCACACCCCCCAACATTTTTTTTTTCTTTTAAAATTTTGCCAGAGGGTGCCTGTGCTAGCTGAGACAGAAAGAGAGAAGCAAAGTGAGAAAGCACTTCCCATGGGGCATAGTCATGCTGCAATCCCTTCTCCTCCATTTCTGCATTCTTTTAGGATTTTGGTCACACATGCATATGCGCTGGGCGTGTTTGTCAGGCTGCCAAATCTGGGACTCGAACTGTGTGGTGAACATGTGGGATATAGCCACCTTAACTACTATGCCACAGGCTGCCCCCAAACTAGCCTTTCTTTAACTAGAAAATTCAGTAAAGTAGAATACTACTCCCTTTCCCACTTACTCCTATTAATGGCTGTTTTACTGTGCCACAGGGAAAAAGTGAGGGGATTGCTCTGGGAAAACAATGAACAAAGCCAAGTCTGAGGATCCCAGGGGCTTAAGGACAGATTATCTTATTAATGTTGGAGTGCTCTCTTTGTGGTGAAGTTCTTATCAAATTCATATCAAATACTCACATATGTCTTTTTTTTTAATTGGAGTTACTTTTTAAATTTAATTTTGTTTTTCTTTTATATAAGCACATATGTCACTTGTAAAGTGAATGTTCCAACATGAATACATTTCTTACCAGTCCAGTTGGGGGTACTATACATGTTATCATCAGCAGATAATAACCCCTTTCTTTGTCCCATAAATGTCTTACCTCACTGTTTTTCTCCTTAATGTCTTTCCTCAGACACTCCTCCTTCTCACCCTCTTCCCACACTATATCTGGTATCTATAACCATTTTCTATGGTTCTATATCCTTTAGTCATTCAGTTTTGTCCATAGAGTGTAGACACTCAGTATATATTAAGTGGAGACATACAGTGTCTCTCCTTCATAGCCTGGCTTGCTTCACCCAGCAGTAAATCTTCCATATTCATCCACTTTCTGTCAAAAGCCAGGGTCTTTTTTTTTTTTTTAAATGACTGAGTAGTATTCCACAGAGTATACACTTTTTCAATCCATTTCTCTGTTCATGGATATTTGGGTTGGTTCCATGTCTTAGCAATTGCAAACAATGCCACAACAAACATAGATGTGCAAGCACTTTTCCAACTAAACATTTCTTCCATCCTTTGGGTAGATACTAAGGAATGGGATTGCTGGATCATATGGTAGGTATATTTGTAGATCTTTGAGGAATCTCTATATTGTTCAATAATCCCAAAAATAGGCAAGCGGGATTATATCAGACCAAGAAGTTTCTGCATGGCAAAAGACACAGTAATTAGTGTGAATAGACAGCCCTCAGAATGGGAGAATATTTTTGTAAACTGCTTCAGATAAGGGACTGATAACCAGAATATACAGGGAACTCAAGCAGCTTACCTGAAAAAGATGATCAACCCAATTAAAAGATGGGAAAATGAGCTGAAAAAACAACTGTTTAAGGAAGACATATGAACAGCCGAAAGGTATATGAAAAAATGCTCCACATTCCCTCATCATAAGGGAGATGCAGATCAAAACCACAATGAGATACCACCTAACCCCAGTCACGTGTGTCCTTTACGTTAAAGTAACTCTGCTGGTAATGACCGCCATAATTTCTGTGATCTGAAAGATTTTCTTGGTCATATTGGACTGGTTAGCTTTCTCATTTATTACTCTAGAAGCCATTTGCATCATAAATCACATGCTTATTTATTTTACCTTACACTTAGACGGAAGGAATCTTTGTGTAATTATGACTTCATTGTTTGAACAGTCATCTTTTTTTTTTTTTTGGAGAGGTTTTTGCTATAGGGCGCGTGCGCTCGCCAGACAGACAGAGACAGAGAGACAGAAAGCAGGAAATCACCCCCCAGGTGGGGTGGCCACGCCGCAATCCCTTCTCCTCCATTCTCCTCTCGGGATCTTGGGCACACACGCACACATGCCTGGCGTGAGTTTAAGCCACCGGGTCCGGGACTCGAACTGTGGTTGACTATGTGGGAGTCCAGCGACATAGCCATTACGCTAACTGCTGGTCCAACAAGTCATCTTTTTAAAAGGGAAAGAAAGAGACAAAAAAAGTTCACACACTTCTGAGCCAACTCTTCCACTGACACGTATTTTTTCTTTTTTTTCTGAACATGTATTTTGGTGCTCTTTTGGTTGTTTTAAAATAAGGCTTTCACTGGGAAAGAACAGCAGAATAGAATATCCTGTAAGGACATGCTCAGCCTAGAAGCCCAGGTTCTTGGGTGTCACCAAATCTGGAGATGGTCCAAGATGTAAGCTGTTCAGGGAAGAAAAAACACCTGTCATTCTGCTGGTCATCTCCAGCATTGCAGAGAAAAGGATCCAAGTAACTTGACTGTCTATAGCCATAGTAGACCACATTCTTTGCTCCAGGCTCTGGCCTTTTAACATTTACATTTGCCTTTTTCTTTTGATCTTCACAGTAACCCTATTCAGTGGATACTGGGTTGGATACTACAAATCGTTGGTTCCACATTTTGCTTTGTCTTCTATTGCAATGGTTAGTGCTGAGAAGCATCAGTCAGCTTTGAGTAGGTACAACCAAGGAAGCCTTTCCATGGCCAAAGCTGTCTATGTGTCTGCCATTTTCTGCTCTGTGGCTTCTCTGGCATCTGGGCTTAAGGTACGTGCTCAGTTCAGAAGTGTGGGAGTTAATGCTTGTTGGCTTCTGTTGGCTAATGGGGGAGACTGCTAATGTATAAGTTCCTCTTTTATTCCTTATGTAGACTCTTCTGAGACTTACTCCATAAGCACCAGTCACCTGTAACACTGGGAGCTTAATGACATCCTCCCCTGTTTCATTCCCTGTCCCTAATGTCCACTCCTTGGGATCACTTCCAAAATAAAATCTATGCAGGGAAGCCTTTGTCTCTGGTTCTGCTCTGTTGAACAGTGGTGGGTACATAGGCTAGGAAGGAGTTCTCAAAACCAAATAGCCTTATTTTGGTTCAACTACTATAAGAACCAATTAGTGACTCCCTAGTGCCCAATTCCTAAAAGGAAGGACTTGCAGTGGCTTTCTCACAGCAAAAAATCCCATGTTGGCCTGACCAAAAGGCTGTAGCAGCTAATGTCATGGAGTGCCTGCAGAGCAATGGGATTTGACCCCGAGTCATAGATTTGTATTAAATTCCTTCTCTGGGCTCCCCTTCCAGCTCTGGTTCAGATGTTTGATAGGTGGCTGTGTATGTTGGGGTCTTCAGTGGTTAGTGGTTATCATAGAATGATGTTCCATTGCTGTTCATCTTTTATCTCATCCACTGTGAGCTATAGAAATTTTGAATGAAGTCATCAGTGGGTGGTGGTGGTGACGATTTGAGAGGTTGACTATTCCAGGATCTGTGGTTTTGGCTATATGTTCCTTCACATGAGTCTCAGTCTCCAGTTAGCTATTCCTAACTCCATGAGTTTTTAATACCATACCACAGATAGGATACTGAGGCTTGGAGATGTGAAATGAGTAACTTGCCAAGAGTCATATAGGTACTAAATTGTGGAACACATTTATAGCTAGGTTTCTCTCACTCCGGGTCCTATGCCACAATCACTATGCAACAGTCTTCTAAATGGACTTTCTTCTGGACAGGGATGGTTTGTGAGTTTCAATTTAGGGATTATACACTGAAGACATCTCAGCTGAGAAAGCTCAGAAAGCGATCTGGCTCCAGAGACTAGACATCCCTTCTATGAGAACTTTAATCAGCCCCACATCCCCTCTGTGGTCTTTGCTGCCTCATCTGAACAGCATGGAAATTAAGAATGGTATCTTTAACAACAAAAAAGCTTGTGTACTTGTCTTTGGGGCCAAGAAAAGGAAGTTGTTTTCTTGTGTATTACCAGGACCGTAGGAGAAGAGGCGAGTGGGAGGGGATGGTCATGAGTCAGAGGGCAGGAAAAAGGGGGAGGATATGGGGCTGTACCTTACAAAAAAGGGAGAACCTGGGGTGCTGCTTTGAGTCTGTGCAGGAGCCCAGGCCATGGCAGGAAAATGTGTGGACCAGGCAGGTTTCATGGGCTGCAGCAGCTGCTTAGACCCCTGCTTGGAAAGGCCCTGTGCTTGGTTTCTTCTCTCTTGTTGTAGTCTTGGTAATAATTTTTGTACAAGGGACCCAGAATTTACGTTTCCTACTGGGCCGTAACTGGTTCTGAGTGTGGGGTTTCCTAACATCTTGTTTACTCTGCAGTGCCATGGGGTAGCCCCCTACGGGTGAGATTTCAAAAGTGTGGGAAAAGGACTGCTTTCATTACTACTGTAGGGAAGCAAAAGTTCAGGATGAAAATAGTGATTTCCCAGGGATAGCAAGTGGTAATTTCAATTTCTGAAAAAAAATTTAAAAAAATACTTGCTGGGACCAGCAGTTAGGATAATGGCTATGTCGCTGAACTCCCATGTAGCCAACTGTGGTTCAAGTCCCAGACCCGGTGGCTTAAACTCACGCTGGGCGCATGTGCATGCGTGCCCAAGATCCCGAGAGGAGAATGGAGGAGGAGAGATTGCGGCATGGCCATCCCTTCTGGGGAGTGATTTCTCGCTTTCTGTCTCTCTGTCTCTCTCTGTCTTTCTGGCAAGTGCACGCACCCTCTCCCCGCAAAAAAAAAAAAAAAAATTGCTATAGGGCTCGTGTGCTCATAGAGGGTGTGGAGAGAAAATGAGAAAGCACCCCCCCCCCCCCCAGGGAGGATGACCATACTGCAATACTTTCTCCTCCCTCCTCTTAGGATCTTGGACTTGGACACACACACACACACCTGGTGTGTTTTCCAAGCCACTGGGTCTGGTACTCTAACCAAGTTGTTGGTCTTATGAGACCCAGCTGCCTTAACCACCAAGTCACTGACTGGCCTGAATTTCTGCTAAATTTTAAAGGGCTGGCTACATGTAACAATTTTTCTTAGGAGCAGGTGTTTTTTTTTTTTTTTTTTTTTTTTTTTTTAAGAGGTTTTTGCTATAAGACGTGTGTGCTCGCTAGAAAGTCAGAGAGAGACAAAGACTCAGAAAGCGAGAAATCACCCCCCAGGGGAGATGGCCGCGCTACAATCCCTTCTCCTCCATTCTCCTCTCGGGATCTTGGGCATGCATGCACATGTGCCTGGTGTGAGTTTAAGCCACCGGGTCTGGGACTCGAACCATGGTCAACTACATAGGAATCCAGTGACATAGCCATTACACTAACTGCTGGTCCGGGGAGTAGGTTTTAATGGGTTGGAAAGAGATTGCTAAACCATTCTTGGAGCTTAAGGTGAGAATGATGGGTTTGGTGAGATGGAGGGCAAGTGGAATCAACCTACCTTACTGCAGGAGCTATGTATTATGAAGACTTCTGTGAATTTCATTGCTTTTTCTGAGAGCTTCTTTTTATGAAGACCATAATAATTGAAATTAAATTCTATTTCTAAACTTCCTGTTCTCTGAAGCTTGGTCATCTTCGTACAGAGAGACTGAAGAACTCGAAGAGTTAAAGTGAGGGTTAAATGATCCAACCATAGGATTCACCAGAGGCCTGCTGAGCACCAGCCAAGTCCATTTCCTTTCTCTTTTAGAATGCCAAGAGTATTTTGAGCTCCAGAGAATTGATCCAGGTTGGATCAATTTCTACTATTTAGGGACAAGCAGAATTTGAATATAAATGACTAGGTTTGGCTCTTTTTGTGGTAATGGCAACATGTCCAACAATCTTGCATGATGTTAAAGTCACAGCTTCTGTAATCTCTGGTAATTTCTTAACTATACTTTATCGTTCATATTTTTGATGTACATATAATTTTCACCAAATAGAATTATACTACAGGTTATGTTTTTCTTTCTTTCTCTCTCCCTTCTTTTCTTCCTTCTTTCCTTTCTCCCTTCCTTCCTTCCTTCCTTCCTTCCTTCCTTCCTTCCTCCTCCTCCTCTTCTTTTCCTCCTCCTCCTCTTTTCCTCCTCCTCCTTTTTGGCTATAGGGCACATGCACCCTACATCTTCCCCTCTGTTCTCCTCTCAGGATTTTGGGCACACATGCACATATGCTCGGTGTGTTTTTCAAATCTCTTAGCCCAGGACTTGAACTGCACAGTCTGTTGTGTGGGATCCAGTCACCTCAACCACCATACTACTGGCTGGCCCCTATCTTCTTTTTAATAATTACCAATATATTAACACAGTGCCTTATCAATTAGCATACAGGTTTTCTCCTAATATAATCATTGTGGCCTTCTTAGCCCAATTTCATGTGAGTGTAATTTTAAAAGCTATAGTTTATAGCACTAGTTTAAAGAGAAACAGATTGGCTCAGCTGGTAACCGTCACCTACTTCCTTTTTTCCCCAGAGAACTTGTCACGAGCCAATGGTAGCCTATGATTAAGATACTCTTGGATCAGGTGACCATCTCTATCCAATCAGAACTGACTGAAGAAGATGGACTGTAGACAGAAAAACATTCCCTAGAAGGAAATGTGCATATAAAGAGACCTTACATTAAATCTTGCATGTCCCGACCCCCGGGGGGACAACCGAACAGGTTTCCTGAGTGAAGGAGTGAGAGCCGGGACAAGCAGCGTAGTATTACAAAACGGAGACGACAGTGTCGTCCGTTTATTGTGGGCAGCACGGTACAGCACAGAGATGATGCAGTGTCACAGCTCTTAAGGGTCACGTCGTCTACCATAAGCAGCACGGAGACAACGCAGTGTCACAGCTCTTAAGGGTCGTCTGGAGACGATGTAGTGTTATAGCTCTTCAGGGTCTCCCAGGTCGTCTGGAGACTGCGCGGTGTTTCAGCTCTTTGGGCTCTTCAGTCGTCGTCTTCCTGGTCGTCGTCATCGTCGTCTTCCTGGTCGTCGTTGTCGTCTTCCTGGTCGTCGTCGTCTACTGTGGGCCAGGCATCGTGGTTATATACACACTGGTGGGCTGTGATTGGTTGTAAACTGTGGGCTGTGATTGGTTGTTAACGGTGGGTTATGATTGGTTGCTTTTGGACCAATCATGAGGTGCCGGATATACAAATCTGAGGGATTCTAGTGGCCAATCAGAGCAAGGTTTCGAAGGTCAGGTTTTGAAGGGAAGCCAATCATGACTTTTGGCATTGTGTAATTGTTTGTTTTCTGAGAAACCGGCTGACTCGCTGGTGCGCAGCCTCCCACACTCGCATGGGGATATCAACTTCTTATCATTTAGGGGAAGTATTTTCCCTACTTCTCTTTAACTTTTTATAGTGTTTAGCTCCACCAATGACACAAATGTTAGCTCTTTTGTTATAGTGTATATATCCCCTAGGATCTCTTTGTTCATTCTTTTTATTTTCTTTGTTCATTTTTATTTTATCTTGGTTTGGCTGGTCAGATTGGGAAATTTCGATATATGTATTTTCTAGTTCAGTGATTCTTTCCTCTGTCATCTCCATTTTGCCATTGAGCTCAGATGTGAGTTTATTATATATTTTTTATATTTTAAAATTTGCAATGCAACGTGTGCACTTGCTGAAGAGAGACAAAGAAAGAAAGAAAGGGTAACTAGCAAATGGTGTAATAATTATGTAGCTGGACTCCCACACAGTCAACCATGGTTCGAGTCCTGGACCCAGTGGCTTAAAATTCATGCTGGGTATGTGTGTGAGTATGCCCAAATCCTGACAAGAGAATGGAAAAAAAAATTGTGATGTGGCCACCCTCCACTCAGGAGGGTGATTTCTCATTTTCGGTCTCTCTGTCTCTAGCGAGCACATATGCTCTATAGCAAAAATCTCTCAAAAAGAAAGAAAGAAATGAAAGAGAGACGGAAAGAAGGAGGGAGGGAGGGAGAGAGAAAAAGCAAGAAAAAGAAAGTAGCCCCTGGGGGAATGACCATGCTGTGACCCGTTCTCCATTCTTTTCTCAGGGTTTTGGGTATGCACACACATGTGCCCCATGAGTGTTTCAAGCTGTTGGGTCCAGACTCAAACTGTGTGGTCAGCCATGTGGGATCCTGCTGCTTTAACCACCATGCCACTTGCTGACCCAAGTTAATTTAAATTTAAATTTATTTATTTAGGGTATTTTATTCTTTAATTCTCAGCATTCCATTTTGTTCTTTATATCTTCTTTTTTTTGGATTGAGACTTTCTATTTCTTCATCTGTTTTCTGCATATTTGTAATTACTCATTGAGCATTTTTGTTACTATTTTTAAATTCTTGTCAAGTAATTCTAACAGTTGTGCAGTCTTGCTGTTGGTGTCTGCATTAGTTGCCTATGACTATTTCTTAGGGGGCAAATTATACCTGATTTGGCAGCTTAAAGCAACAGAAGTTTATTTTCTCACTATTCCTGAAGCCAGAAATCTGAAATCAAGTTGTTAGTGGGGCTGCACCTCCCTCCAAAGGCTCTAAAAAAATAAAATTTCTTTCCTTTGCATCCTTTTCTTTTCCTTTTTTTTTTTCTTATTTTAGGTTTTTTTTTGTTTTTTTTTTTACCATAGGGGGGGAGGAGGGGAGGAGGGAGGGAGGGAGGGAGGGAGAGGGAGAGAGAGAGAGAGAGAGAGAGAGAGAGAGAGAGAAACCCCTTAGGGAGGATGGCCATACCACAAGCCCATTCTCCTCTAGGGTTCTTGGGAATGCATGTACACACACCTGGTGTGATTTTTAGGCTGCCAGGTCCAGCACTCAAACTATGGTCAGTCCTGTGGGAGTCCAGTGCTTTAACCACTACACCACCTGCTGGCCTCTCCTTTGTGTTTTCTAATTTCTGATGACTTCAGGTATTTCTTGGCTTGTGTCTAGTCTCATCTCTGCCTCTGTCTTCCCACGGCCTTCTCTGTTCCTGGGCTCTCTTTTGTGTCTTATAAGAACACTTGTCATTGGATTTAGGACCTATCTGAGTGATGGATAATGATTTTATCTCAAGATCCTTAATTATATCTGTGGATATCCACTGTCCAAATAAGGTGATAGTCATAGTGTATAGGTATATTAAGGCATGAACATTTCCTCCTTTCTGGGAGGGTAGGGTGGGTGGGGCACCATTCAACTTCTAACAGCATCTATTGATTCTCTGTTCTTATTCAAGTTGAAATCTGTATGGTTCTTGTTATAATGAGTGACTTTCAACTGAAACCTGGATATTACAAGAATGGATCTTATTTAAATCTTCTGACATTGCATTCCCCCCCACCCCCCCAGGGAAGAGGGATTACTGTCTCATTACTGCCATGTATGGCTATAGTCCATGTTCCTCTCTGGCCTTTATTGAGATTAAGGAAAGAATGGTAGGAATTCAGGGTCCCTATTAGGTCTCTACCGGTTCTGCTCTGGCTGGGAGGGGCAGAGGTACCTGATACCACACTGACATTGGGGGAGGGGATAACTCATTACTGCTGGGTCTCTTTTTTATTGGATTTCAACTCTGCCATGGCCACACAGGGAGGAGAAAAGGAAGAGAAGCTTCTTTCTTTTTTTCTTTTTATTTTTTTTTTGCCATAGGGCATGTGCACTTGAGAGGGGGGGAGGGGAGGAGAGGGGAGAGGAGGAGAGGAGAGAGTGGGTGGGAGGGAGGGAGGGAAAGTGAGAAATCCCCTAGGGGATATGACCATGCTGCAATCCCTTCTCTATTCTCCTCTTGAGATTTTGGGGACCTATGCATGTGTACCAGGCATGATTTTTAAGGTGCAATATCCAGAACTCAAACCATGGCCGGCCATGTGGGAGTCCAGTGTCTTAACCACTGCACCAAATGCTGGTCCTAAAGTCCCTAGAAGTCTAGGCTCTCCATTCAGCCTTTGATAGCAGGGGTGGGACCACAGATTTTTCCATAGTGTTTGACAAGAATAGAATGGTTATTATCTAGACGTTTTCATCCTGTTAAGCTGTCCTTTACTTGGTCCTGTGGCTAGAGAAAGCAAGCATTTGTTTGGGCTTTTCTGTACTTGATGGTGTTTATGGTTTGCTGGCTTCTCCACCACCCAACTTAAGATACATGAGGCAAAAAGAAAGCCCGGAGAACTCACTTCAGGTCCTCAGGTCCCTAGCCCTTCTGCCTTTGTCTTCCATTTTCAGGGTCTTCTTGTGCTAGTTTTAAGATATAATATCCAGATATTTTAGCTGTATTCAATGGAGAAATTGGTTTCATGTGATACAAATAATACTTTAATTGGAGTCAAATATTCCTTTCTTTGTTGCTTTTGGTGTCATGCTTTATGGAATGAATATATATATATTCCAAATTTTGGAATGTTTTTATAGTTTCACCTTTTATATTTAACTCGTTTTGGTCTATAAACCCTAAGAACAACTGAATCTGAATTTCTGGAAGTCTCTTTACCAACTCTCCAGGCTATTACATATATGACAAAATGTTTAGATCTATTGTTTTATCCATTCCAAATATTTTTTTTATGTAAATTGTAAGGCAGGCATCTCACCTATGTTTTTCCTACGCGGTTAGCCAATTCTCTTAAAACCATTTATTAAATTATTCTCTTTTCTTCACTGATTTAAAATGCTACCATGATAAAATATTAAATGCATATATAAACGTAAATATTTTGGGTCTTTTTCCAGATGTTCCATTCTGCTTCATTGATCTGTCTGACCATTCTGGCGCCAGTAACTTACTCTTTTTAATTGCCGTAACTCTAGTCTGTGTACACTTCTGAATGTTGCCCTGCCACAGTCTCTAAAAGCCTAATAAGAAACCAATTGCCAGGAGAGAATTAGATGACTCATATGTGAAGATGCTTTGTAAATTGCAAAGCTCTCTGGCCTCCCAACCCACCTCTGACACCAGCACTTCCTAAAACACTGATCTCATTCTATCCCTTCCTGACTCTGAAGCCTGACTCATACGATGAAGACCATTATCCTGGCATTCATTGCCCTTCCTCCATCTGCCTTTTCAGAATGATGTCCCTCTTGCCTTCAATCAAATTTTCTTTAATCAGATTTATCTACTCTTTTTCAAATTGGCCTGACCTATTTCTTGAATTTGGTCTAGTTCTTCCTATGTTGAAGTATATCCCTTAAAATGACTTACCATTCATTGTTGACCCCATGGTCTGGTGGTTTAAGGGAGCCACATGGCCCACATGGCCAAATTTGTAGTTACAATTAAAGTGCCAAAGGTTTGGGAAATACACTCGATGTGCGAATGTACATACTCCCAAATCCTACCAGGATGGAGATACAGAGGCGAAAGGATTATAGTGTGACCATGCCCCATTTCAGAGGTTCTTTCTCCTTCTCTGATGAGCACACATGCCCTCTGGCAAAGTAATGTGAAATGACTTACCATCCTCTGAAGCTAAACTCCTTCCAGAAAGCTTCCTGAGTTTTCCAGCTTTCCCAGCCTCTCCTTGTGCTTGTAGCACACATTTCACACTTAGCATACATTGACCTATGACAGCACCCATATGATTCAATTGCTTCTGTTATTTATGCTTTCTGGAGTGTAGGTATCATCTCAGTCAATGAGACATCCAGAGGCTTTGCCTTCTACTCTGTTTCCCTGGCCAAGTGTGATTACATGGCGTACACACACTCGATACAAACTGGCTAAGTAAAGGAAAGTCACTTTAAGTTCAATGAGTGTTCATGACGATTTGTGTTGTTCAAACCCAGGCAGATGATTGATCATCTTGTTTTGTTTGTTTTCAGGTATGTGTTTAGTTCAGTTTCAGGTAAACCTTGTGTTCTGATATATTCCTGCTTTAT
>NW_006160110.1:1588305-1590602 GCF_000334495.1 Tupaia belangeri chinensis | reverse complement strand
CGGCTTTATACTAATCAGCCAGACAATGATCTCATGGGATACAATGGTCTTATTCAGAGATGTAGAAACCTGGGATTTCTTTAGATCCTTGCAAAAATATCCCTGCATCTCTGATCTCTGTCAGATTTAAAAAAAAAAAAAAAGATTGTTTTAGAGCTGCTATCGTCTTCTCTTCAGAGGGAATTTACTTAAAGTCCTTGATGCCTCAATAATCATTGCTTTTATGACTTGATCCAAGTCCTCTGTGGCCACAGTTGATTGGCCTAAAGAGTGTATAGACATTAGCTGGGCCAATCAGGTTCTTGCTTGGTGAATCAGAACGAACACTGAAGACAGTTGTCACTTGGGTATGGGTGCTGAAACCGAGAGGTTCTGCAAGCTGAGTCAGGGCAGGGAATCTGTGATTGCAAAGAGAAGCCAAAACTCTGAAGATGGGGAGAAAAAGAAAGAATGAGCCTGGGAAAGAATGAGAATTATTCTTTTGGGCAGAGTAATAAGAATATCTGTTCCTGCAGCTATAGAAATTTCCTGCAGAAACAGTCTCTATTCAAAGTCTTTTGCACTAACCTCTTATCCCCTAATACTGGGTCTTCTCTATTCTTGTCTTTGACTCCTTGTGAGATCATATGAGCTTAATAATAAGTCTCACTTCTCATGACCAAGCTTGAGGGAATTGGGCGTCTCTGCTCCTTTCAACCAAATTAGCCTGGATAAAAAAAGGTGGTAGTAAAGGGAATGGTTATCAGTTGTTTTTCTGTCTGGAGAATGTACATTTAATTGTAGTATGAGTCACATAAGTTAAATAACTAGATGAGTTTTAAAACAATATATTGTTCTCAAAAAGATTGTAAGCTCTTTGTGGGCCAACCTGTGGTGCACAGGCATCAGGGGCACTGCTGTGTGATGCTGGAGGCCAGCTGGGAAGATTTGGGGTTCATGTCTGAGGCCTGTCTCAGCATTCTGGGTGCACCTGTGGATGTGCGCATGACTCTGGTTGGTTACAGGCAGTGAAGAAGGTCCCAAAATGAAGACCTTGTCAAAGGTCTCCCCTCCATGAAATAAGAAAATAAACTTAAAAAAACAACATACCTAAAACCAGTTCTATTTTTATTTACAAATAAAAGCAAAAAAATAAAAATATTTTAAGCTTTTAAAACTTTTTTCATAAAAGAACTTCAAACATCTAGAAAAGCAGGAAGAACAGTAGTGCCCTATCCATCCACCAGCTAGACTTACCAATTGTTCATAACATTTCCCTGTATTTGCTTTATCTCTTTCTTTCTTTCTTTCTTTCTTTCTTTCTTTCTTTCTTTCTTTCTTTCTTTCTTTCTTTCTTTCTTTCTTTCTTTCTTTTTTTGGTTGTGGAATCATTTAAAAGTAAATTACAGATATTATAACATAGTACTCCTAAATACTTCAGCATGTATATCAGGGTATAAAGATGATACTGTATTGGATTGTTAATGTTATGTCCCCTAAGTCTCTCTTAATCTAGAACACTAATTCCCTCTTTTTAAAAAATTTGCCATAGGGCACTTGTACTTGCAGAGATAGGTAGGTAGGTATGGAGAGAGAGAGAGAGAGAATACCTACCAAAGGTGCACAATCTTTTTCCTCTCTTTCTTCAGGATTTGGGACATGCACGCACATGCACCTGGCATGTTTTAAAAACTGCTTAGGCTATGACTGATACCATTGTCAGCCACGCGGGGTCCAAATCCTTATGCATAGAATTTAACCACTGGGCTAAAGGGCCAGTTCCTTTTTCTTTCTTTCTTTTTATTTTAATAAGGAAATTTTGCCAGCTATCTGAGAATGTCCCACATCCTAGATTGTCCAATGTTTTCCTCACCATATTGTTTATCTTGTTTCTCTCTTCCCTGTAATTCCTACACAATGTACATTAAATGTAAAGGCTTAGTTTGATACAAATTCAGCATTTTTTTCAGAGAAAGTGTCTAGTGGGTAGTGATGCTGTCTTCTTCATAGTCCATTGTAGCAGGAGGCACGTCCTGGCTGGCCGACTGGCCCACTGTTTGTGATGTCATCGTGGTTACCCTGTTCAAGGTGATGGTAGTCAGATCTCCCCATTGTAAAGGATGACACCTCCTTTTGTAACTGGCAAATGACTGTTGGGTGCTACTATCCAGACTTTCATTAGCCCTTCATCCAGTGATTTTCCTATTCATTAGTGATTGTTTCCACAAAGGATGAACATTTTTTACCACCTAATATAAATAAATATATATATATATATATTTTTTTTTTTTTTGAGAGGTTTTCGCTATAGGGCACGT